>NW_028321883.1:667500-825000 GCF_036245765.1 Copidosoma floridanum | reverse complement strand
GTTCTCACGAAGTTCAACCATCGTGAGTAGTAAACTATTTTTTTTTTTTTTTTTTTTCGTTTTTCAAGTGTTTGTTTTAGTAAACAACATGAATGCAGTACTAACATTTACAGACCTTCATTCTTCCTGTGGGTCTGACGACCCCCTTGTTACCTGAGAAATTATGTCCATACTCATCTCATGTTTAAAGAACTTCGTTCTTACCGTGGGTCCCATGACCCATTTATCCCCCCTGGTTTGTTGTTTTTTTTTTTTATTTTATTTTATTTTTTTTTTCTTTATTTCTTGTTTTATTTTTTGTTTTTTTTTTCATATTTTATTTTATTACATTTTTTTTCATTTTTTTCTTTATTTCTTGTTTTATTTATTTTTTTTTTTTCATTTCTTGTTTTATTTTTTTTCATATTTCATGTTATTACATTTTTTTTCATTTTTTTGTATTTCCTTTATTTAATTTCTTTGTTATTTTCATATTAAATCTTTTTTTTTCATTCCCTTTTTTTTTTTTTTTTTCAATTTATATAATTATGTGACATTGTAACACAATTAGTTAGTCGAATTCAAAATCTTAAGAACCATTGATACGTTGTGCATTTCTATCGTATATGTTTATTTTAATAATTTATTTATAAAATAATTTATTTATAACAGTTATTATTAGTATTACTGTAATGCCAAAAAAAACCTCAGGTTTAATAAAAATCGGTCAGTATTTTATGCATCAAATGCATTTTTTTTTTTTTTTGAATACAAATACACAACTTATCATGAATTAAATGTAGTATCAGTGAATGCATATAAAAATGGAATATTATAGTTACGAACCGCACGATAAGTACAAGAAACCGATCTTCTATAGTCGGCAGCGCTTGTAGCAGAGTGGGGAAGGTACTGGACTCACGTGCAGGAGGTCGATGGTTCAAATCTCTTTATTGGAAAATGTTTTTTTTTTTTTTTTTTTTTTTAGAATTGTAAAAGAAAAAAATTCAAAGTGAAATAAAAGTTATTGTGGGAAAATAAAATTGTAATTGGTTTGAAAATTAATTGCTTGGGAGTGTGAGGGGGAATGGTGGGTAAAGGTGTGCAGAAGAGTAACACGGCACGGTTGACAGATATACATATATAGCGGGGAGAGGGGAAGTGTGTAGAGAACAGTAGGTGGGGGGAACGGGGTAAGGGGAGAAACTTGAAAGGCAGAGACTTTGGGTAAAACCACTTTCGTTTCCAAAAAAAAAAAAATCTGTCGGTTTTAAAATTCCAGGTTTTAACGCAGAGTCGAGACGTTGATATGTATAAACAGCCATATGTATATTTAAAACACTTTCGTTTCCAAAAAAAAAAAAATCTGTCGGTTTTAAAATTCCAGCCCCCCGAGTAACGCGACATAAAGAACTTCGTTCTAAAAATAAAGGTATAGTTATAGTAAAATAGAGTAGGGTGAACTCTAACATACAAAAAAATCAACCTAACAAGATATTGTTTTTTTGTTTCCTTATTTTATGGCTGATATCATAAAACGGTAGAATAAGACGTTTTTAGAAAAGGGTGTGAGGGGGGTGTAGACATATCCATCAAAATAAGTATATAATAGAGAAGATTTAAACGTAATGTAATTCACTTTCTACCTAATAAACTACCTTTGTTCAGAAAGTTTTTATTTATAATCAAGTTTATTGTTATTGAGACGGAAACTGATAAAATGAAAGAAACATAAATTGAAGTTATTGAACAGTGGAATTAAGGTGTAGACAAATATAAAAATAACAGGTATCTCAGCTAAATTTTAATTTTTTTCTAAAGGGGGTGGGGGATTGGCCTCGCTTAATCCTATCATTGAGCAATCTTAAAAAAAAATTTAACTTAATATAGAGGGTATGGGGGGCTGTGGTGGTACGTAATCCATATTGACCCTGTGACAAACTATCTTTACAATACATTTTAAGTTTTTATGAGAAGGATGTGGCGGTTTTTTTCAACACATTTTTTTGGGTGAAAATCACGAAGAAATTTAGAAAATTTTCCCTTATTTCGTGAAAAGGTGGGAGGTGTTGTGTTAGGCGTCAGATAACAGAATAATTGTAAAGTTTTTTGGGAATATTATAAATTTATAAGTGTGGGAAGAGGGTGACCACTTAATTCGCGAGGGGGCTGTAGAAAGTAGTATGGGCATGGGGGTTTACTCATTTTTTGTCGGGTTAAATTCACAGAAAAATATAGAGAATTTTCCCTTGTTTTTTAAGGGAGGCTGTAGGGAGACTATGGGGGTGGATAGGGATGTGTGGACAGACCCAACAAAATAACTACACAGTACAAGAAGATATATATATATGAAATTATGTTTCTTAGACGTAAATGATACAAAAAATGTTTCTTTGTAAATAACAAAGATGATTATTATTATATTTTACATACGATAACTTACTTAATTTAGTTGTCAATCCTACCTGTAAATAACAAAAAAATAACATTCAATGTTATTATTCACGTTATATCTCTTTTAATTACTTTAAAAAATAATTCTCGCTTAAATTCTTTGTGTTCAGTATAGCTTAATCACTCTTACTGTTTAATACGTATTTGCCACATATGCTAGGTTTTGAGTGTCTTAAAGTTAATGGTTATCATAAAGATTTAGCTCACCGACTTAATAACGCTTGTGGTTTGAACAAACTAAGGATATTTTCCTTACATCACATGCATAAATTAGTTAGAGACTATAAGTAGTTACGTTGAAGATGGTCTAAGCTTCAAGATATGGAACAACGATGATTCTGATTTTTTATAGTTTGTGTTGATCTTATACATAGGGTTTGATGTCTTTTCTAATATTTTATACGGTCCACTCATTATTGGGTTGAGTTTTTTTTTATTAAGTCGGTTGCCGTTTTCAATGCATATTCAAATACCAACATTAAAGTTATATTATTTCCTTTCTTTTCGTATAATATCTCGTTATAATTATGGTATTTCATACTATTGTTAAAAACTATTTTTATATCATCCTCTAATCGATGGATACTTCTGTCATTTATTGTTAGTTCCTTGGATAATATTGATGTATTTTTATCGTTTACTAAATATTTTAGGCTGAATATCAAGACTGTGTGTTTAGTTTTATTATATATATAGACACAATTGTTTGCTATTGTTGTCCATGCATTTTTTTTTGTTTATTCAACATTTTTGTGTTCTCGAGTCAAATTCACATAGATATATTAAAGCACAGCTGTGAGTAGAATTTCGACTCGTTTATGTCAATAAAATTGACGTGGATATATCAGTCCAAAAAGAAAGGATTGATTTTGGACACACAAAGAAAAAGAGAACACAATTGATAAACGTTTAACATGGTGGCTGTTTAGTAAATGCCAAAATAAAAACAATTATAAATAAAAAATTCAAATTTAAAAAAAAATCACAATGTGTCAACTTATTTAATGACGAAGAAATATCGCCCATTTTTATAAGCTCCAGATCATTCAAAAAAATGAGAAAAATTAAAGAATCTTTAGTGAACTCAAACTGATTGATATTGTTATCGATTCTTTTAATCAACAGGTTTCTTAATCAACAAAATAAACTTGTTCGATACAACAAACAAAAAAATGGAAATAAAAATTCAACAACTTACGATAGAGTTGTACGCAAAAGGAGACAGTTCAGCAAAATTCAGCAAGTTCATGAGCAGTGCAAAAGCTTTGTCGCAGTAAAAACTATGGTAACTGATTAAGTAGCTAAGAAATAGTGGCTACTTGCGATCAGCTCATCGACCCAGCGAGAAGTAGGCCGATCGGCTCAAGACAAGAGGGCAGCGGGCTCAGTAAGTTAGAAGCGTTTGGGGAGAAAGAGATCCATACATGGCAACAGATTACAAGTAGCGTAGATAAAATCAAATTAAAACTCTTGAAAAGTGTGTATGAGTGTTGCTCTTCACCAATCAATTAACCAATCCACTCCTCGAAAGGTACGAAGCACTCCTTTTGTGAGTTCAATGAAGTCGTTTGCATTTTGTATTTTTGATATTAATATATATATGCAAATCTTGTTAAGTGCTCTACTAAGAGATGTTAATATTTTTTGTAGATCGTAAACCACCGAATCTACCTATTGTGTCTACAGAGCCTGTTTTAGATGGATTGCTGGCCGGACTAAGATGTGACATGAGACAAATTTTATCTAGTCCTTTTGTTTTATTCTTTATACATACTTTGCAGTTTCCGTAGATTTAACTTATACTTCAAGATATATTTACTGCTGTTTAATTGGGCCGTACTTATTTTCCATTTGGTTTATAGATTTGTGTGTTTTGACTACAGACAACTCTATCGATAACTAATCTTTCATAATTATTAATTTGTCTAATTAATGGGCACGGCAAATCTAGCAGCTATTTTAGTTATTAATGTCTAAAAATGACTACTACTAAAACTATTGTTAATACCACAACGCACCGAATGATTATTCAATTAAAACTTAATTAAAATATCAAGCGATTTTCACCGCTCTGTTTGCAACAAGTTCACTTGAATAAACGAACAGTATTTAGCATTAGTAAAATTTAATAATATTTCTGAGTGGCTAAACTAGAGCAGTTCTAGATAAGTAGATTTACGACTATTGTTTTTTCTTCAATGTTTTCCCCCGGTAAGTTTTCCTGTGTCGTTTTCGAGCCAGCACATGAACAAGGTACGCTACTCCCTATAAAAAGGCCCAGAGGGCCCGAAAACACGCACTCTCACTCACTCTCTCTCTCTCTCTCTCTCTCTCTCTCTCTCTCTCTATATATATATATATATATATATATATATTTCTCTCTCTTGATTTTCACCCCTCGAACGGTGGACTGAGTAGTCACAGTCCGGCTCTGCTATTTGGTCTTCCACAAGCGCGGTTTGAATTTCAGCTTCGGACATCTAGCGCTGGTCCGCCACATGTACAATTGTTTTTCAAAAGTTGAATGAAAGTAAGTGTTTAAATTTATCAAATCTTTCTAACGTAATTTCTTTGTTTCTTTCCGGCGCGGGCCTAGCATTTAACGTGCACACCATTACTCGTGACAGTATTAGTACCCTTTGAACCTCGGAAATAAATGATCGATTGTTCATTACATGAAATCTAGAAATAACACCATTACTTGAGGCGGTATTGGTGAATTATAGACCAGTCACGAATTAAACCACAATTGGCCCCTTTACGTAGCCTCTAGAACAACACCTTTACTTGTGGTAATTTCTAGATCACGAACAGGACATCTTCAATAAGCCGCTGCGGGTAATATTGACAACTCTTAGAAGCACTGCGAGTGAATGCATCGGGATACCGCACAGCAACCACTTTAAAACATTGCAACTTGATTCCCTTCAGTCGAGAATGTTCGTATTCCCCTTTTCAAAAACTCTACCACGTAATTGAACTATCATCGAGCCCCGTGTCTTACCTACAAGCCTAGTGTGAGTCCCGAATAATTAAGCGCAAGCTTAGCCTCAAATAATTCGTTGCGCCGACGTAACAATAACGTACATTTCAGTACGTTAGGGATACTGCTATTGCTTTAGATTTAGTTGAATACGACTCTCAACAATATAAAATATTTAAGGAAGCTTGTAATGTTATGCTGCTAGAGATTAGTATATTATAGACATCAAACAACAAACTATATTATCAACATCTGCTGAAACTTTTTGTTCACTATTTACTTATGCCCCCTCAATTTCTAAGATGCTAAATTATAAGATTAAAGCAAGTCAGTCAAAAAGCATATTATACTTATAGGTATAGCTAAAGCGCAAGTAGCAAGGAAGGCTCATCACAGTCGTCGTCACCGCTTGCTTTTAGTACGAGCTCAGATGTACAGCTATTCGCTGTGTGCAAGTTGTTGGAGGACGTAAGAAAGAACGATAGCAGAACCTATGGTGAGAGAAAATTGCAGACTTGCAGAATTTTTGATGACTTAATTCACTGTAGATCATACATTATCAAGTTTTTGAAGTAGTCAGACATAGTGATAACGATAACTATCATGAACTTGAGCACCACAGTTTTTTTAGTGTAAAGAAATTTGTTGAGGTAAGTGGTTAAAATAAATAGAGTGCAGTTATTATATTATTAATAAGTATATTATACTATACTTCATGTGTACGAAAATGGCAAGTCACCTGCGACTATACGCGACTTATACGCATGACGGTTCGAGCAAAACTAACTCGAAGGACCTCTCTTGCAAACTGGTACACAACTACTCAATCAAGCCATCGTGCATGTCACTACAGTTCAAAATTATTATATTCTCAACACGCCTCCTTAATAAATTTGAATTGGTAGTTTGACTATAATATTTTCAAATTTTCTCTTAATTGCGCTAACTTAATTTTACCTAAAGACTTCGTAAATACATAGGCTTCTTTATCATCAGAATTTATTTTTACTATATCAATTTTGCATTCTTTAAAATTTTCATTTACAAAGTGGTAGTGAGTTTCGATATATTTAGAATATTTTGTGTAGTTGCTATATTTTGCAATACTTATTGCTCCTGTGTTGTCTTCATAAATTTTTACAGGTTTTACAATATTTATATTGAAGACTTTTAATAACTCAATTGTCCATAACACTTCACTCACAGCTTCAGACAATGCTACATATTCAGCTGCTGTTGATGATTTTGTGACGCTTTTCTGTTTTTTGGATTTACAAAACATAACATTATCAAATAACTTAATTACATAACCAGTGTTCACGAGAACGCGTTTTTAAAATGTAAACAAAGACCCTGAAGCTGCTGTTGCTGGTTGCGAGAGAGTACGGCCGAACTCAAACATATTCTTAGACGTCACATCCATGAACTAGCTTTTACACTTACATGTAAATTTACCTGCAAGTAAAATTTCGGCTATAATGGCTTTTCTCGCTCGCAAGCACGAGCAGTAAGGCTTTGTTTCTTGAGCAGATCAATCGCTCAGCAAAGCATAGTTGCGTCATTAACGACCTTTTGCGACTTCTAACATCGAACTTACCGAGTCTCGCTTAGCTCAAAGATTGTTCTGTTTTATTGTTTTTTTTCTTCTAATTAATTCATCTTGTTGATACTTTTAGTTGTTTCTTTTCTTCCGTTTTCAAACAAGCAAGCAAGCACACATATTTTTGTTATATTATAAAGTTTATATTTATTGTTACCTGTTTGTTAATAAATCTGGTTTTAAAAGTTAAACGAAACGAGTGCGTGGTTTATTTATATTCTCGAGTTTCTTGCGAGATTTTTTCAAGCCCTCGAAGAAACGCTTTTGACGCTGTAAAGGCAATACGTTGATCCGGCGGCATAAAAGTCGATATCGCGATACGCCGTTGGCTATTTAATTAAAAATTTATAGTTGGCATTGTCGCGAAAATAAACATGGTAGCAGAGCGTGGTTGCCTTTACTAGTGCCAAACAGTGACTTGAATTCAAGCATTTGGAAAAGGCTTAAACTAGTTTCAAGGATTTTGTACACCGTCGGCATCGACTGCACAAGTTATACCCTTGGACTTTACTAAGAATTACTCGAAGAGCAATTAGTTAACTTTGAAGTCGTTATGGATTTCCAAAAAACAATGTTAAAAACTCCTAAAGAAAAGCGTTCGATTGGTTGGTTTAAGACGCAACTCGAAAATTTAGAAAAACAGTGGGACGAATTTTATACGCCGCGCAAGAAACTTCTAGCATCAAAGGAAAGATTTAAGGACGAGAAATATTTCGAGTAAGACTATTATTCCTCAGCGATTGCACAATATACAAATACGAAGACTTTGATTTTAGGAGTAATAAATCCAGGACGCAATCAGTCATCGTTACAGGGTGATAATAATTATGTCGATATAACTATGGAATGCCCCTCCTATAGATCCCTTCTACCAAAAATCGAGTTGCCAAAATTTTCGGGTAACCAACTTCAATGGGAAACATTCAAGGAAATGTTTATCGCGCTTGTACATGACGCTCCAACGATTCCGCCAATCTTGAAGCTGCAATACCTAATTCTCTCGCTCGAAGGTGAAGCGGCTAATCGATTCAAAAATCTTCAGATTACTGCCGAAAACTATGAAAGTGTTTGGTTGTCAATTCAAGATCGTTACGACAACAAAAAAGTTCTTCTCTCAACACACATGTCTCATATCATTTCATGCCCGTCTATGTAAAAGAAATCGGTCGCTGAAATAAATTGCATTATGGACGTCGTGCGCGAGACCAAACAAGCTTTTGACAATTTGCATATTCCCGCTGAAAGAATGGGAGAGTTGTGGCTAACGCATCATATAGTAAGTAAGCTCGATACATCAACACGCTTAGAGTGGAAACGAGAGGCTGATAAGGCTAACGAATTTCCGACATATAACTCGCTCACCGAATTTCTCGAAAGGCTCGTTCGTGTGTTAGAAGCAGCTTCACCTGCCACCTCAAGTAGCTCGAACTCTCAGTCGAAGTCAAGCTCACAAAATTCATCAAACAAATCAAAATCGGTAGCTGCGCACACAACAGAAGTTACCTCAAACAAGAAAAATGCATCGTGTCTTTGCTGTCATGGAACGCACTATCTTTTCGCATGTCAAAACTTTAAAAATTTAAGCTTGTCTCAAAGATATGATTTTTGCAAAAAAGAGAAGTTGTGTTTGAATTGTCTTCAAACTTCTCATTTTGCCAAGCATTGCCCTTCGCCTAAACGATGCTTTGTCTGTCAGGGAAAACACCACACAAGGTTACATAACAATTCTCATGGATCGACATCAAAACCTGCAGTTGCAAACGACTCTTTGTCATCGTCTGACTCTAGAGACGCTTCTTCAGTCCATTTTTTGAGTCAGGGAATTGCTAAGAGTGTTTCAGCAGGCAAATCAATTCTTTTGGCTGCTGCATCTGTAGCGCTAGCAGACGCACATGGCAACAAGGTCACTGTGCGTGCTCTCATCGATCCAGGAGCTGAGAGATCATTCGTCGCGGAACATGTGCTTTCGCAGCTTTCACTCAAAGCTCAGAAAATCTCTCGCTTGATAACTGGCGTGGGAGCTGAGGTAACTTCGATCGCTCGAAAGGAAGTAAGTATCTCACTGCTGTCTAACGTCGATAAAAATTTTGTCATTCAGTATTCGGCTTTGGTGTTGGACAAACTCACTAATCTCTTGCCGAAAGTCGACGTTGATCAAAACCAATGGTCACATACGAAAAGTCTCAACCTGGCCGATCCTTTATTCTTTAAGCCAAGTCGAATCGATTGCATCCTCGGTGCAGATGTTTATTCATCAATCATCATTGACGGCTTAGTGAACGGTCCAGCGGGAACCCCAATAGCTCAGAACTCTGTGTTCAGATGGATTCTGACAGGAGCTCCTGCAAATAGTCAATCGTGTCATCATTCTTCAGTTCAGGTGTTTCACACATACACTGAACCCTCTCTCGATAAATTCATGGAGAAATTCTGGGAGATAGAGGAGGTCCCTCAAGAAAGACACCTCACCCCAGAAGAGCAATTTTGTGAAGATTACTTCTCTCTTACTTACACTCGTAACCCTCAAGGTCGTTTCGTCGTTCGACTGCCATTTTTTAAGCAAGTCTCGTTTTTTGGTTCGCGAGATATAGCCGTAGATTGTCTTTTTCGCTCTGAAACGCGTCTAATCAAAAATCTACTCCTCGCCGACAAGTACAAGGCTTTTATGCAGGAGTACTTGGATTTAAAGCACATGGAATTAGTCCCGTTAAATCAAATTTCACGTGAAGCTTACTACATGCCTCATTATGCAGTTTTTAGACAAGATAAGCCTGAAAAAATCAGGGTAGTATTCAATGCTTCCTAAAAGGATGTAAGTAAATGTTCGCTTAATGATGCACTGTCTCCAGGTCCAAAACTTTAAGCGGACATCACAATCGTCTTAACTCGATGGCGATTTAAAAAATTAGTTTTTGTTACTGATATTATCAAAATGTTTCGACAGATTCTGATTCATCTTGATGATGCAGACTGGCAGCACCTTAAGTGGCGACCCTCAGTTGCGCAGCCTTTGCAGGATTATAGAGCGCTTACCGTCACCTACGGCACGGCTCCAGTACCTTATTTGGCTCTTCGAGTACTCAAACAGCTGGCTCAGGACGGCCGTACGACGCATCCAGAGGCATCCAAGCTTCTGGACCATCAAATCTACGTGGACGACATATTCGGAGGCGCGAACGAGGTCGACTTACCTATCGAACGACGTGATCAGCTGATCCAGCTTATGGCATCAGCAGGGATGGAGTTGGGTAAATGGTCAGCAAATAATTAAAGTCTTCTTGATGGAATTGTAGCTGGTAACATTGATGAGGTCCCCGTCGACGTGGATGAGACGGTATCAACGCTAGGTCTCAAGTGGCTTCCTCAAGCAGATAATTTTATTTTTAAACCTACAACAGCACCCTCTTCATCGATCATAACAAAGAGAATTATTCTCTCAGAAACTGCTAAATTATTCGATCCATTAGGTTGGCTTGCACCGGTCATCGTAACTGCAAAAATCATGAAGCAGGATCTATGGATCAATAAGTTCGATTGGGACGTACCGATTCGAGGAGATCTCTTGCAGCAGTGGATGAAGTTCCGTAACTCTCTGACAAAATTAGACATCATTAAAGTGCCCAGATGGATAGGTTGTTCTGAAACATTTTCTTGGCAGCTTCACGGTTTTGCTGACGTTTCAAAGCGAGCCTACGCTGCAGCAGTCTACGCTGTAGTTCCTGATCAATCTTCGGTTCTTCTTATGGCCAAAACAAAGGTCGCTCCAACAAAAATGGAGACTCTTCCTCGGTTGGAGCTCTGTGGAGCACTGTTGCTTGTTCGCCTAACTAAGCACCTGCTACCTAAGCTGCATCGACAACCACAGTATATTCACTTCTGGTCCGACTCCAAAGTCGTGCTAAATTGGCTAAAAGGTCATCCATCAAGATGGCAAACCTTTATCGCCAATCGAGTAAGCGAAATTACATCTTTGTATCCACAAGCTGAGTGGCGACATGTAATGTCCTCGTACAATGCTGCCGACTGCGCAACTCGAGGACTTACACCTCAGCAACTCTCCGAACATAGCCTGTGGTGGTCAGGACCCATATGGATGACGTCACCACAATCAACATGGCCTTCAACAACAGATGATGACTACGCCGATCAACAGAGCATTCAAACATTGGTAATGCAGGAGGCAGCTTTACAAAAGCATGTCGACAACGACTGTCTGATATATCTGCAACGCTTCTCTAGTTTTGCTAAGATACGCCGTATCCTCGCCTATTGCGCGCGATGGATACTCAACGCTCGTCAGGTAACTGGCAAACGTCAATACACTTACCTATCAGCTCAAGAGCTTTCTTGGGCTTCTGCCTCTTGTTTTAAAGCACTACAACGTCGACATTTTCCCATCGAATTGGAGCAGCTACAGGCCAACAAACCACTTTCTAAGCGAAGCAATTTGGTACGATTGGCACCCTACTTAGACGAGATTGGCCTCATTAGAGTTGGCGGCCGTTTAGAAAATGCTCCACTTCCATACAGTGAGCGACACCCTATCGTCCTGCCTGACAATGACACAATCGTAAAGCGACTTGTCCAAGATACACACATTAAGACACTGCATGGAGGAGTACAACTCATGCTCTCACAGTTGTACCGAACTGTGTGGATCACACGAGCCCATCAGCTCGTCACACGAGTCTACCGGAATTGCTACAAGTGCATCAGACACAACCAGAAAAGTGGAAATCAGCAGATGGCTGCACTACCAATTCAAAGAGTTACTCCACTTCATCCATTCGCCATAACTGGGATAGACTACGCAGGGCCAATCCCAGTGCTTTTCTCCAAAGGTCGGGGTGCAAAAAGCACGAAAGGTTATGTAGTAATTTTTGTTGGATTTGTAGTCAGAGCTATCCACATCGAGATCGTGTCTGATCTTACGACCGACGCATTCATCGCTGCGTATGATCGCTTCACAGCTCGACGAGGAGTCTGCGACACGATCTACTCAGACAACGCAACAACGTTTAAAAGGGCATCGGCGGAGCTCGCCCGCATGTTTTCTAAGACCTCTGAGTTCAACAAATCGGTCGCTGGTCAACTTGCAACTAGAGGCTCAACATGGAAGTTTATTCCACCACGAGCGCCCCACTTTGTCGGCCTATGGGAGGCTGGAGTGCGCAGCTTCAAGTATCACTTCAAAAGATTAATTGGCGACTCCAAGCTTACTTTTGAAGAGCTTTCTACGGTGGCAGCTAAAGTTTAAGCTTGTCTAAACTCTCGCCCTCTATCCCCATTAAGTACAGAGCCCACCGAACTAACAGCTTTAACACCAGGTCACTTTCTCATTGGTTCATCGTGCCTCTCACATCCAGAAGAAGTCGAGAAAAAGTTGCAGTTAAGCACTAGTAATCGCTGGAATTTGCTATGCCAAATGCGCAACTCTTTCTGGAAACGTTGGAGAGGCGAGGTTTTACAACAGCTTCAGCAACGTAACAAGTGGTTACATCCTCAACCCAATCTACAAATAGATAATATTGTACTGTTAAGGCGGCCACTTGGAAAAGTCACGACGCTCCATCCTGGTAAGGACGGACTCGTTAGAGCAGTCATGGTCAAGACGGCTGATAGTAGCTTTGTACGCCCTATCGTTAAGCTAATAAAGCTCCCAGTCGACACGGACGTTAATGATACCTACCAGCAGCTACAATTAACGAATACAACTTCTTAACAATCCATGTGAAAAATTTTAGCAAATTCAACAAAAAATTGACATTTTAATAATTTAAAAAAAAATGTACTAGTATCGATTTTTTTTCTTTTCAAACAATTTTTTTCTAATCGAAGATTCGTTATGTATTTTTTACTTTTGTGAAACTTAATTACATATTGTAAGAGGATGAGCGATCCTCATTCGCTTGTCTTGCCCTAGCATAAAAGAGAAATTTCAGTTTTACATTTTTTTTTTCTTTTTCATGAATTTTATATTAATTTTTTCTTTTTGTTTCAAGTTGCATACATATAAAAACTTGTATTTTTTAATAATTAATTTGCTGTGATACAGCAAGGTGGGCGGTATGTTCACGAGAACGCGTTTTTAAAATGTAAACAAAGACCCTGAAGCTGCTGTTGCTGGTTGCGAGAGAGTACGGCCGAACTCAAACATATTCTTAGACGTCACATCCATGAACTAGCTTTTACACTTACATGTAAATTTACCAGCAAGTACAATTTCGGCTATACTGGCTTTTCTCGCTCGCAGGCACGAGCAGTAAGGCTTTGTCTCTCGAGCAGATCAATCGCTCAGCAAAGCATAGTTGCGTCATTAACGACCTTTTGCGACTTCTAACATCGAACTTACCGAGTCTCGCTTAGCTCAAAGATTGTTCTGTTTTATTGTTTTTTTTCTTCTAATTAATTCATCTTGTTAATACTTTTAGTTGTTTCTTCTCTTCTGTTTTCAAACAAGCAAGCAAGCACACATATTTTTGTTATATTATAAGGTTTATACTTATTGTTACCTGTTTGTTAATAAATCTGGTTTTAAAAGTTAAACGAAACGAGTGCGTGGTTTATTTATATTCTCGAGTTTCTTGCGAGATTTTTTCAAGCCCTCGAAGCAACGCTTTTGACACTGTAAAGGCAATACTTTGATCCGGCGGCATAAAAGTCGATATCGCGATACGCCGTTGGCTATTTAATTAAAAATTTATAGTTGGCATTGTCGCGAAAATAAACAACCAGTATTTAATTTTCTATCCATTACATCACCAGCCCAGTCTGCATCCACATAAGCTTTCAAAATATAAACCTTTAAATTTCTTTCATATGTTAATTTTTTACTTTGAGTTAAATATAAATACTCAAGTATTCTCAAAGCGTATTTAAATAATATTTGATCCAAGCAATTCTGGAAACGACTCAAGTAGTTTACCGTAAAACTTGTGTCTGGTCTCGTTCCAGAGCTAATATACAGAAGTGCTCTAATCAAATTTCTGTAATCTTTATATTTAGACGCAGAATGTGTTGGTTCACATTTCAAATTTTTTTTCATTGGAGTTTCATACAATTTTGAGTTTATTAAATTGTATTTGTTCGCTAATGACTCAATATAACTTTCCTGATCTAATTGCAATATACCTTTAGTTTGATCATAGTTTATATTGATACCTAAATACATCTTTACTGTGCTCATATCTTTCGTATAAAATTTTTTTTTTTAATAATGCTTTTACTTTATTAATTTCATTTTGATCTTTGCTGCATATAAGTAAATCATCCACAAAAATAATTAAATATAATGAATTGTTTTTATCATGTTTCATATACAAGCAATAGTCTTGATCAATACGTTTGAATCCCAACTTCTACAAATGTTCATCCAAACATTCATACCATACTTGTGGACTTTCTTTTAAACCATACGAAGCTTTCTTCAGTTTACACACTTTACCCGAATTATCATCAAAACCTTCTGGTTGTTTAACAAAAACTTCTGATTTCAAATGGCCATTTACAAAAGCTGATTCAAAGTCCATTTGATTTATCACATGATTATTCTGTAAACATACATTTAATAATATTTTCAAAGTCTAAGTTTTTGCTACAGGACAGTATTTGTCCTCTATCATTTCTTTTTGCTCAAAGCCTCTAACAATCAGTTTCGCTTTAAATTTATTTTTACTTTTCTTAGTGTAAGCCCACTTAACATTAAAAATTTTTTTTATTTTGAGGCATTTTTACTAATTTATAAGTGTTATTTTTCTTTATATATTTTAATTCATTTAACATCGCCTCCTGTCAATTAATACTTTCACTGCTATTTATTGCCTCACTACAATTATAAGGAATATTAGCGCTTGCAAAGTTTACATAGATGAATGTGCTATAGGTCTCTGATTTATACCTATTTGGTTCTTTACGATTTCTGTGAGATTTCCTACGAGTTATCACTTTTTCTTTTTTATTTTTCTTCCTCCTTTTCAACAGTATTTTCTTCTTTATTTTCACCTTCAAAAATTGAATCGAATTCGCTATCATTATTACTTTCTATTTCACTATCCGTACTTGACTTATTATCACTAAACCCTACTAATTTTACATTTCTATCTATAAATTCTACATGTCTAGCTAATATAACTTTTCCATTAACTAAAATTCGATATCCAACATTCTCATAACCTACTAATACACCTCCATCTGCCTTTTTGTTCCATTTACTACTTCTTTTAGCTTCCGATATTCTTACATAAGCTTTGCTTCCATAAACTTTCAAATTTTTAATATTTGGTTTCTCTTTTAGCAAGATCTCATAAGGAGTCGTTTTGTATAGTATTGGCCAATATTCTATTTTTCAAATAAGCAATCAAGCAATCGTGCATGTCGCTACAGTTCAAAATTATTATATTCTCAACAAAATTAAAATGGATAGTTCTATATTAAGTAAAAATTAATAAAACAAAGCCAGTGAGGACTATACTTATGGTCACTGACGTCATACTCGAGTAACTTTACAGGTCAGCTCAGTTTTTTCTGCTTCGAGACAACAGAACAAAGGTTATGTTAACAGATTTGATGTCGTTCTTACTTCATCAACATAGATGTTGGTAATATTTTTCGCGTCTGTACTGTACACTAAGTGTTACTAAAATTCTCATAGTTTTTACGCCACTTATGATAACTATTCAGTAATCTTAAGTTATTTGTGGCTGACAATGTATTGAGCCCCAAATCATTCTGCAAGTCCACGCTATTTTGGCATCAGATGGCGCCAATACACTTACACACAGCAAATAGCCAACGTTTACACTCCTCTCCTCGTAAGCACACATTCAGTATACGTTTTCCAGTAACCCAATACCCTTTCCACGGATCTCCAAAATGTGTGCCTATATGAAAATTTCCACACAAATCCACTCCTCTCCTTTTAGGCGCCTACCCCTATTATGCTAGTCAAATAAAACAAAAATGTGCACCTGGTTCGGCCACTTGACCGCAACGGGGCACTCAAACCGGTGAAAAAGTGGGCACACTCCATAGCATTGTAGTCAGCAATCTCCTTACTAATCTCTGATACTGCCATACCAACTGAGAAACTTTTTCGCATGATTTTAATATCTGCAGAAATTTGTGGTAAGACTATTTTTGAATCATTCCAGAAATTTTTATTAAAGATTTAAAAAAGAGTAAGGAAAATAATGCTTTATTACACTTAGTAACTTTATTAACACGTAAATAATTTAGAAACAAATTTCAAGGATTAATTTGTTAAACTGAATAGTGGTCAAAGAAAATTTTTAACAAAATTATTGATAGCAATATGAAATTATATTTTATTGATGGTCCAGGAGGTTCTGGAAAAACATGTTTGTACAAAACCTTAATTTTTTATTTTCGTTAAGGTGATTCTTTCATGATTCCCGAGTCATAGGTACAACTATTATGTTAATACTTATTACTACTGCTTAAATTTCAAACGAATATTTGTAAATATTGTTTATTGAGTCAAATTAAGAACTGATTAAAAATTTGAGGTTATGATATCTGATATGAGAGGTTCATAGAAATAATTGTGGAAAATTTGATCTTAACCTCAAAATACCAGCATTACATGCTTGCCTGTGCAATAAACGTAGGAAACGAAAATGTAGACCTGTGTTTTTTTTAACATCTTTTATTTAAGTCCATGAACATATGTATTTCAAAGTGGCAGAATGTGTAGAATTGCGTAAGCTTTATTGTGTCAGTTTTCTACTTTAGTATGTTCAGTAAATAAGTAACTAGGCTACAACTTTCAGTAAAGGAATGCTTAGTTGCCATAAGAGCACATGCTTAGAATTTACTTTTCATTTATCATTTTCTTGCGTTTATATTCGTCAGCCTACTCTAAAATTTTGAGGGGTGGTGCATTGAAACTTAATAAATGATTCCTTAAGGTTTTATATTATTCTGTTTATAATTATTTCATGAACAAACCACCTTAAATAAGGAAAAAGTTTAATTTATGGCTTGGACGGGAATTACTTCAGTTTTATTACCTAAAGAGATGACAAGTCATAGAACATTTCGATTACCATTAGATTTAAACAACAATGGAAGTTCTTTTTTGGAATACGAAACTGATGAAAAAAATAACGAAAAGTAAATGTAAATAATTGGGACGAAGCTTCAATGATTCCTAAAAAAGCTTTAGAAACAGTGGATAAAACTTTAAAAGACTTGCGTCATAATAATATTCTTTTCAGTGCAAAATCATTTATTTTAAGAGGCAATTTTAAACAAATACTTTTAGTGACAAGGCATATAAGTAAAAGTTTTATAATTAGTAAAACTATAACGTATTTTATGAGAACACTTCAAAATTAGGAAATTGAAAAATAATATTTAGTGTGCAGACTAACAATTTTCTGTATTGTTAATTGACTATGGAAACAGAACTATAAAGTCTTTTGAAATTCCGCAAAGATGGAGAACTGATAACGTTTGTAAATAAATTAACAGGAATGGTGTATAAATAGCTGCCTAAACAGTAATTCTAACAACTCACAACGAACTTCTGTGTATTTTATATGAGAAAGCTTGCATTTAATGAAAGGGAAAGAATATACTTATTACAGCATAGATTATGCTAAACATAAAGGTAGTGATCGCACTAATAAACATATAAACATAAATTTTCGTATAGAAACTTTATATAATATACATGAATTATTACCGTCCCATGATTAAAATTTAAGAGTAGATGCTATTATAACGTTGATAAAAAATTTGAGCATATTCGATGGCTTTTGCAATGGCAAGGACTAGGTATAAAAAAATTATTTAAATATAATTTAGAAGCAGAAATAACAACTGGTGAATTATCCAGTAATAACTTATCTTTACCGTTAATTATTTACAGATAACAGTGTCCATTAGTTCTAACTTTTTCCATGACAATCAACAAATCGCAAGGTGAAAGTTTTAATAAATTAAGACTTCACTATAAGAGACCTTTGGTTTCTCATGGTCATCTATACGTATTGGTACCAAGATGAAGAAATCCTGAAAATACAGTTATATAAAATGATTCCGAGAATCAAGCAAACATTGAAAACATTGTATGGAAATTAATTTTTGATCGATAACAATTTTATTATTTCTTTGTTAAATTTAATTTCTTATAATTTTTTCTTCTATTCTAAGAAATTCAGTTTTTGAAATATATGAAATGCATCGTAAAAATTAGATAGACTTTTTACAAGTAAAATCACCAAAAAAATTACTTATTAACTAAGACACTGTATTTTCAAATTCTTACGGTAGAAAAAAAATAGAAATACTCACATTACAAAATATTTTATTTATACTAGAACTTTCACCTTTATTTTAAGAATTTTGAGTTTTAGTTGACAAATACAGTAAAAAAAAAAAAAATAGAAATACTCACATTACAAAATATTTCATTTATACTAGAAACTTCGATTTTATTTTAAGAATTTAGAGTTTTAGTTGAAAATTAATTTTACAAAATCAAAGAACAGGAGAGCATTTCATTTTGTACTTCAAATTTTGTCATTAAAAAAATTGTTGTTTACTTCAAACGCAAATTTTATATTAACAAAAATTTCGTACTAATTTATTGCCTGTGCCCAACACCGTTTTGCTGCAATGTAATTATAATATTTAACATTGATTAGTAAATATAGAGATGTATTCATTTATACGGATATGTATACTTTTCTTTCACAAAAACGCATTTATAATAAAGTTTCCATCTCTGAATACTTCAATTTTAAGGGTACGTTGTATATTTAAAATATAATAAAATAGTGTTATACGAAGCTATATGTGGTATCTACATTTTAAGTTTATAAAGATAATAGCAACATCATTAAGAAAAGTAGAACAAACTGAGTAACACTTGTTAGAACTCGATTATATAATTAACAAGTCCATAAATTTGTAGATATTTAGATATTAAATTTTCAAATTTTAAGTCATTCTTAGGGGGTTGGTGCGCAACGCACGTAGGGGGGCAAAAGCCCGCTAGTATATAGGTGTGTGTATGTGTATCTTATGTTGTACAGTTACAAGACCAAATTCGATCGCTACCCTCCCCCACCCCCTGGAAACCTAAAAAAACTCTAAATTTTCCCCTCTAATTAACCCAATAATTAATATAGTACTAAAATAAAAACTTCCTACCACCCCTCACCCTCTTCAAGCCCACCTTACATTTTAAGTGTTCTTCCGTCTGGCCCCCACTCTGATACCATTTATAGTACTTGTTAAAAGCAAATTATTAATAAAATTAGAATAAAAGTTGCAATTTACAATAAAAGTTCCATTTTTTTTACAGCCTAACTTTTTTATTATAATTGATTATTATTCATGTGTTGAATAATAAAATTGTAATTGCGTAGTTGTAAACGATTCTTTTTATTTTTTCATGAATACATGTGTGTAAGCGAAGAATGTTATTGATAAATTATTTATCTATGCCTGAAATATTTAAAAATTAATTAACATTTTTAACAGCACATACGAAAAATGTATACGAGCGTGCGTGTGTGCGTGTTTAAATGTGTGTGTATCATAAATTGTTTTGTCAATAATGTGAGCGACAAAAATTTTTTTACTACGTACTTTATTACACACGTTTTTTTTCACGTTATCACGAACAAATACATAATAAATTCATGTATTTAATATGCAAACTACAAATGCCAAGATGGCCATGAAGATTTTTTATATTAAAATTCTGTTAAAAATAATAAAAGCAGTCGTAAATGATTTTTGTTGCTCATGTGTTAGTTATTTTTATGTATTTTTTCTCGGAATTTAAACGCAAGGAACACTGCTCTTCATGAGCGCTTGTGTTGCAATTTCCAGTTAAATCAATTTGTTGAATAATGAATCATCCGGTAGAAGTTTTCGTTTAATTTATAACTTAGGAATAACTAAGGGTTATTTAATTACTCTTGAATAATTTTTAAATTTATCAATAATATATTATTGATAAATTATTGATATATAATATTTATATTGATACAAATATTATATAACAATATAATAGTTGTATAGTCAATCTAAACAATGATGAAATGTTGATAAACATGTACCCCGTTATTTATATTACGTGCAACCAATGGAAAAGTTTCAGAATAGCACTGACTTTAATAAAAGTTTTTGTAATATACTGATAAGATCCTAAGAAACATTCAGCTAACTCAACCTCGTCATAGGGGCAAAAGGCCCCAGCAGGGGGTATGTGTACCCCAAAAACTGCCCCAACCACGGAGGGGACTATACAAGTTTTTGAAAACACCTATTTTTGCCCCAAATTGGCATCTAGTATGTATTTGTGGTCGCTGATTACAAATCTGATGTCAGGTTACACGAGTCATGCAACTTACTCCGTAAATTATGCAATTTTTAGCCGATATTTCAGTTAATATGACACGAAAATGGCATGTGGAGTAGTTATTATACAAAGGATACTCCAAGGGGTTTTTTGATCGCTGATTACGAATTTGATGTCAGATTACACGAATTATTCTACGCGCTCTAGAAATTGTGCCATTTTTTGGCGAAATTTCAACTGCTGTGGCACAAAAATGGCATAGGAAGAATTGGCAAAGGGAGTATAATATTTTCAGCGTAAATTTAAAATATTTTCGGGAATATAAATAATGGCAATTTAAAATTCGTGATTGATGCTTTAAATTAGTTTTTTTGACACAAACACCTTTTCGTTTCAAAGAAAAATTGGAATATTGAGATATTTTTATTAATAGTCCGAATCATTCTCAAGAGTTTCAGGATTCATCTGCTCTTCGTCATCACTATCTTATAGGCTTACATTTAATTGTTCTACCTTGTTGTCTTCTGTTGCAGCCGAAATCCTATTACCACAGTTGCTTCCTTGGCAATACTTGCATTTTTGCGTGCAGTGCAATCCAGCTTTTCTACAGCCACAGTTACTCTCACAAGTTTATATGTTTATATATATGGGTCATTGTTAAAAAAACTTAGGCTATTGAAGACTCATTTTGACCCCACACGAGAATAGTCTTATCATCACTTTTTCCGATTTATCCTGATATGCAAGTTAAAAACTAAGAAAAAAAAGTAGTGGCACCTCCTGTATACGTAAGCATCTCTGAATATGTACAAATTTCAGATTTTTTTATGGTTACGGTATTTACTTTTTTATTCTGTCTCTGTTTTTGGCTGATTTTATTTTTTTTTCTGTAAAACTTTTTTTTATTTGTTCCATCAGTTGAATATTTAACTTTTTTCAACTTTGCTTTTATTTTCTTATTAACATCAAAATTTTTCAATTTTACGGAACTTTGTAAATTATTTCTCAAAATCGGGGCCATTCTAAATACCTAAATCTGTAGTCTAAGCGAAAAAATATGTCTGTTCGAATGATTAACAGAAAAATTCATTTTTTGGGGTTATGGTAATGACGAATCGTCTTAAAAAATGGATTCTACTCTAAATAAATATTAAAAATATTTTCCTTGCATTTATAACTTTTACATATTATCTAATTCTATTTGTTACCACTTAAAATATGCATGTGCACATACTCCTTGACGACAAGATACAGCCGGTGACGGTAATGACCAATTTCATTATTATTTCAGGCACACAAAAAAAAAGACTGTTGCAAAAAAGAGTTTTTCAATTTGTCAACAGCCTTGCCAGTTTATAAACATAGTCAATACAAATAAAGGTAGACAAGGTCAGTGGCAACTCCACTGAAGTCGAAAAAGCGATTGTACTGCAAGAATTTGTGTGAAAAGTTTGAAATTAACAAAATAGAGGGACACAGTTCGAGAGACAATATGTACCACGGAAAATTTTTTAAGAACTTTTCCCGGAACAGTTAGGTAAATGTTTGACTTGACTTCAAGATATTTCAGTATAAAAAATTTAAAAAATCGAAATTCTCTCTTCATGAAGGCACAAAATGTGGAATTCTTACCGCAGACAGGTTACGGTAATAATATTTTAACACTATATTCTTTGTTCAAGCTTGCAAATCTCATCTGATTTGAGATTCTGCGTATAAATACAAGAAAAACATAATTACTTTTAATAAAATTTTCGTATATAAACATTATTTTAACAATCAAACTGTTTGTAAAGAGCAAGGACATAAAAAGTACAAGTTTTTTTTCAATGACCCAAATATATCTTCCTATATTACATAGCTTTTTTTTATATATTAGAGTGCTCTACGTCTGGCTCCTAATTAATAAGGGCACTACTATGGGCACTTAGTACTTGGGAGAAGTAAGGGAAGAGAGATGAGAGGCCTTCCATTACTGGGAGGGGGTAGGGGGAAATTAGGCAATTTTGCTGCCAGAAGGTCGCCTAAACCCTCTTCGAGGAACATTGCGTGGTAAAAAAGCACATGTGAAAAGTCACAGAGGTACTTGCTCGATAAAGTCGCACTGGCCGGGAATCGAACCACGGTCTTCCGCGTGCCAATCCACGACCTAGCCGACTGAGCCATCTCGCATTCTTATGATATAGTTTTTTATACAGTATTTTTGTGGGGCTATCCACAGCCGTCCTCCTCGCCCCCCCCCCCACTAATATTAAGCCCCCCTCAAAAAAAGGAATAATTGTATTTATTTCAATGGAAAAGAGACCCAATATGGCACCTTTGTGTCATGATTTAACCTCCTCGGCCCCGTCTCCCATTTTCTACTTCCCATCATCAGCCACCCCTTGACCCCTTCTCAAAACAAGGGAAAATTGTATTTATTTCAATGGAAAATTAAACCAATAAAATTTTTGATTGCCCCTCCTCAGCCCTCCTCACCACCCTACAATTTGTTTTGTGCCTGCTTGCCCCCCCCCCTCATTCTCTTCTTACACTTTTTTAAGCCCCCCTCGCCCCCCCTTAAAACCAAGCAAAATTGCTTTTATTTTAATGTAAAATTAACCCAATAAAATTTTTGATCACCCCTACTCATCCCCCTTCACTGCCACTCAATTTGTTTTGACGCCTGCTCACCCCCTGCATTTTTTTTCACATTTTTTTACCATCCCCTTGGCCCCCTTTCATAAGGAGTCAAAATATTCTTTATTTGCATGTGAGATTTATTAAATACAATTTTGGTCAATGGTTCATCGAAACATTAATAAAATTTGTTATTTTTTAATCTATTTTTTTTACACCGTCAATGAGGCAAATATTTTATCTATTTTTTTCACACCACCCATGAGACAAATAGACAGGCGTGATCTTTTTTTGTTGTTATTATGTACATGTGTGTACGACATTATTTCCATAAGTGTAACTATAAAATTTTATATTATGGTAAAACAATAACAACAGTGGAAATCATCGCCAATCAGTCTTTTTGTGGAACCATGGAAATGTGCCCTGTATGAAAAATAACATTCATAATATAATATATAAATCGAAAGTACTCCATAAAAAAATATTGTAACATGAAAAAGGTAGCAGTTTGTAAGCATAAGCAAATGGCTGGTAGAATATAATGAAACTAAAAAATTTTCAGAAAATACAAGACTTTTAAAAAAAAATTTTACATTATGTTACATGCCGCTTTATTTTCCCATATATACATTAATAACAATAATGTATTTATCAAAAGTAAAAATGCATAAATAATATAATACATATTACATATATATAGAGCACTTTTCTATAGTTACCTAAGAAGCAAATCAGCCCTATGAACCACAGAGGGACAAAGCTGCAGAGAATCAAAACAAACAATGACGAAGTCAATTTATCTTTAATGGAAAAATTTCATTCCAGACAACATTTTTTATTACATTTTCATTTTCATTTCACGAAAATGCCATCCTTAGTTTTGCATCTTGATAAGGTAACGAATAATTGACCATGTGAGACTAATGGTTTTTTAAAGTATAGTCCTCCCATATCAAAAGTTTGACCTTGTGATTTATTTATATTCATTGCAAAAGCTAAAACTAAGGGAAATTGCTTTTTGTATAAAATGAATGGTAATGAAGATGTATTGCCAGTATTTAAAGTAATTTTTGGTATAAAAACTCTTTGGCCAATTTTTTCACCAGTTATTATTTTTACCTCAACATTGAATTTCAACAACTTCGTTATTTTTAACCTTGTGCTATTACATAAACCATCTGATATACTCAAATTTCTTATTAACATAACGATTGCTTCAATTATTAAATTAAGTTCATGTGGTGGTAGACCTTCACGAATATTATTTGGTATTTCCATCGGAAAATTGATATAGATATAATCATCAGATTAGTCAACTCTTTTAAATGTCGCTGTATCTATACTGTAATATGTCTTTCTTTCACCTTTCATCTAATTTTAAAATTTTATTGTTTGAAGAAAGTGTGTACTTGTCATGTGAAGTAAGTATTACACTATTCATTGAAAAGCTATTTATTGATTTGAATATTCTTCAACATATATATTTTGTTCTCTATTTTTCAGGAATCTTGAACGTTTTAATTTTTCCTTCACCAAAATCAAGTAAAAATTTTAAAAACTATTGTCTATTCAGCGCATATTTATACTTAATTTTAAAACTTTAAAAAACGACCAAAGAAATGAGCGTTTGATTGTTTCTGTAATTATTATTGTAATGTTAATATATATTTCTATGTATATGTGTGTGTATATATATATATATATATATATATCCTATATTATATAGTTGTTTTTAGGGGATTTAGCCCCTAACCCCCTCCATCCACCTTAAATTACCTTGTTAACTTTTTGTTTCCTTGCTGTTTTAATAATTCATTACATCTCTCTACATCTTCCTTCACCCCCCCCTCCATCGCCCATGCATCCCACACCCATCTCCCTCCATCCCCCACTCATCTCCGCAGTTCAAGCACCTCTTGAAAGTTTAAGAGTATTATTGCATTTTGTTGGTTTGTTGATTTAATTGCGTCATTCAATTCGAGCGTATTACACGATACATTTTTAAGAAGAATTTATATTGTATGATAAAATGTGAGATATATTTTTAAGAAGTCTTAAAACTGTATGACAGTTAATTTTTTAAAAATAATATCCTGTAGTAATAAAGAAAAATAAATAAATTTATTTCGAAAAATTTATACACTATGAATTTACAAATTGTGATTTTTTTATAAGTCTTTTTAAATTTTTATACAATTTTATACAAATTTATTTCATTTTACATTTACTGTGAATTTTCATATGTCTATTTAAATGTGTTGATCTTTTGAATTTTTTATAAAAATGGATGCATGTGAATCTTTTTTCTAAATTATGTTCCTTTTGATGCTTAACGAAATTTTGTTTTAAAGTAAATACAATTTTACAAAAATCACAAACGTATAACAATTTTCGATGTGTCTTTTTATGATCTAATAATTTTTCAGGGTTCAAAAATTTTGTTTTGTATACATTGCAGGTGAATAAATCTTTCAAACTGAAACATAATTTGTTATTACAAGTATTTGAATAATTGTTCGAGATCAATGATATATTTTTACCTCAACTGCATTGTGTGGCCTAATATGTGTATCAAATATATGTATTAATTTTTTAATTGATAATATCTATGAATTTTATTTTTTTTCCAATTTTTATTCCATTTGCTAGGAAATACCTGAAAAAAAATGTTAGTACATATAAAAAACAGATATACATATAAAAACAGATAATTACGTATTTACTTTTATAATGTATTATTTTTCAAAATAACATTTACGAAATTTGCTAATTTACAAATAACGAATAACAACATGAAGTATAAGACGTTTGTAGATGGATAAAAAAATTTTGAATTATTGAGATGTTTCGGATTAAACATTATTGAATTTCTTAAATTATATTACTAAAAGAGATAATAAGTCATATAACATGTTAATGCCTGTTAGATTTAAATAACAATGAAAGTTTTTTTCTAATACTAAACTGGTCAAAAAAATTGAGAGAAATAAATGTAATTATTGAGGACGAAGCTTCAACGATCCCTAGAAATGCTTCGGAAATAGTGGATAAAACTGTGAAAGATTCATGTAATAATAATTTTCCATTCGGTGGAAAATGATTCATTTTAGGAGACGATTTTAGACAAATACTTCCAGTAATAAAGCATGGGTGTAAAAGTTCTATAATTTTATAATATAGTAATAACATTATTAGTGAAACTATAAAGTATTTATTTCTATAGAAACACCTAAAAATTTTGAAATTGAAAAATAATATGCGGAGTATAGATAAACATTTTTCATTATTAATAATGGACATTAGGAACAAAACCATAGTCTTTTGAAATCCCTCGGGGATAGAAAACTGATAACATTTGTAACCAAATGAATGGGGATGATAGAAGTAGTTGATTAAATAGAGTGTCATTTTGACACCTGATAACGAACACTCGTATATTTTAAATAATCAAACTTTGAGTTTTATTAAAGGGACAGTGCATACTTATTAGATAATAGATTTTGCATAATATAAAGGTAGTGATTGCACTGAAGATAACATAAGCAAATTTTCCAAAATAAACTCTTTCAATAAAAAAATACACGACACTGTTATGTAGATCAAAAACTTGAGTAAATTTGACGGTTTGTGCAATGACACTAGACTACGTATAAGAAAAATATTAAAATGTAATTTAAAGGCAGAAATAATAACTTGTCAAAAATGTTGTAAATGAGATTTCAAACCCAGAATCACTTTCAATACCAGTAAAAATATTTTTTCCGTTAATTATACACAGAAAACAGTTTTTATAAGTTCTATCTTTTTCCATGAAAATCAATAAATTACAAGGTCAAAGTTTCGACAAATTAGGATTTGCTACGAAAGACCTTTGTTTTTTCTAGGACAATTTTACGTATTGGTATCAAGATGTAAAAATCCTAAAAATATATTTATACAAAATGATTCAGAGAATCAATCAAACATTGAAAATATTGTGTGGCAAGAGATTTTTTAACGTTAACAAATTAATTATTTTTTTGTCAAAGTTTATTCTTTGTAATTATTTCTTTTTTCTGTAAAAATTTTAGTTTTGAAAGAAATCTAAATTAATTGTAGAAAATGAGACTTTAAACAAGTAAAAACAAAAAAAAATTACTTATTTATCATGACACTGTATTTTTAAGTTCTTACTTGAAAAAAATAGAAATATTCACTCTACAAAACTTTTTATGTACATTACAACTTTGACTCCGTTTTATGTACATTACAAATGTCTCCGTAGCACTTTGAATTTGTTGAACAGCAAGAAAGTATAGTCTTGAAGTGAATTTTTTATACTCTATTGAATAAACTATTTCTTTCGACCTCTGAAATGGAGGAAAATGAAAAAAATGTCAAAAAACGTAGGTAACATCATGCAAGTGGAAATAGATGTAGAAAGCCCGTTGAAACAGATAGGTCTTGTTCCACTAAAAACCTGAGAAATATTTCCCTACAAATGACAAAAAGTCTCAATGAAAAATACTTTTCTTCGCCTTCTCTAACAACGAGTGATAAAGTGTGCTACAATTGCCGACTTTGTGTATATGATAAATGTTAATCTGAAAAGTCATACATGACTTACTTTAAATAATGTCTTTCTTAAATCCGGCAATAATTAATTTTTATTGTCTCATCACTATTCGAAATAACTGTTAAATGATGTTTTCTCGTTTTCAGCAACAATTTTTAAGCATCACTTTTAACATTGCAATGTAAGCTAAAACCTTTTTCAAACTATTGACAATCACATATTTTTGAAATACCGCTACATTCGGATTGGCTCAAATCCCAATATGAACGATGTGCGGATGAGGCACGCTATTGGAGAAACTCAGACTCATCGGAAAGTTGCGCCATCACACACCTTATCTGCTTACATTATGTACTATACCTACATCTCTTAAAAAAGGTGTACTTACATATAAAACTATACTTTGAAGGAAACAACAAATAAAATTTAAGGAACAAAACGCATTGCAATCAACAAAGTCTCATACCTGTATATAATTAAAAATAACTATACGTGATTGCTAAAATAATTTGAGTGTTCTTTTAACCTACAGAATAAGCTTTATTCTATTACTTCTGTCAAAACAAAGCAAATACGTAATAAAATTTTTTTATTCATACTTTAGAAGTAAAATAAATTTCGAGGGTAATTTTAGAGTGTTTCCAGCCATCGTAACTCGTACGTATAGATAACAATTAATTTTTTTTTTAATTCAACATTGCATAGTTAATGAATTGTTTTGTATATAATTGATAAAAACAAAACACTACGTAGCTGTAGATGGCGCAACTGTTGTAAAAATACCGAAATACTGCAATTTACGTGATTTTCGGCAATAACTCTGTCTATCTTTATTTTTTTTTTTGCTATACCATAAAACTACCATAACCGGATTTGTGGGAGCATATTCCTAGCACACTAAGCTGACATCATAAATTTTTTGAGGCTGAAAGCTTGGATCGCATGCCCTCTTTTTCCATTTTCAAAGTTTAGTTTTCGATTTTAAGGTTATAAAATTTACTTTTGGGCCTTTAAACCATTTTTTCTGAAAATTCAAGGAATTTCAGATTTTTGTATATACTGCATATTTTTACTAAAAATTGATCTTTCAAGAGGAATATCGAGCTCAAAGTTACACTAAATCTTAAAAAACGCCGAAAATTGAAAGTTTAGGGGTCCATAGCTCACTGTGGTGACTTCTAAAAAATCTAAAAAAATTCATCGGCATTTGTAACGTTGTTTGGAATATATTCCTTAAGTTTCAGAAACATCTGTTTTTTTTTGCGCACGATTTAACAGAGAGTCACCCATATATATATATATATATATACACCATGAATTCAACGTTCTCAACAAAAATGTTGGGTCAACATCAGTAGCTGACGGTAAGGTAGGGCAAGTGAACAAGGCAGTAAAATTTAACTTAGATGGGAAATAAAAATCAATGCATATTTATCGAACTATCAGCAAAAATGTCACGATTCACAGAGCGTTCCATTATTGGTGTAATCTGACATCAGATTTGTAATTAGCGACCACAAATTTCTACTAGATGCCAATTTGGGGCAAAAGTAGGCGTTTTAGAAAAATTATATAGTCCCCTTCGCGGTTGTGGCAGTTTTTGGGGTACATTTGGCCCCCGCTACACTCAGAGAGCTATTCACAACAGAGACGAGTGATGCACATTACGCATACAGCAGAGTACTCAAAACCACGTAAGATGGCGTGACGCCAGCTTTTGTACCGTTGCTGCCCCTCTCGTGTGCTGTGATATAGTCTCCCAACGCATAGAGTAGCTGTCTTACCGTATAGCAGTGGAGGCATGTTTTTTCAACGGTTCTGTCACTGCTATACGTCGTGACAAGTTATAACTGGGCAGCAAGGTGCTTTGTACTAAGTATATCGCACGTATTTCTTTTGTATTCGTTGCATTGTAAAATACTTTTATATAATTGAACATTACGTTGACACACTGTAAGTCTTTTCTCGTGTTATTAAAGTGGTAAAAATTCTCAACCGATATTCATGGTGTAAGGATGTTAAAAGTTTTTTTAGATGCGTTTTCAAGAGTCAGCTTTTCAATGTGTACGTAAGATAATGATTACAAGAACCCCATTAAGAGGTTAGATTAAGAAAGAAGAAAACGAAAACTGAGGCATCGACGATTTTGTAAAAAACATTCTGATAAGTTGGAATTCATCAGAACTGATTGATTACTTTGGTAGTAAGTACAATTTAAGTTAACATAGTTGCATGTTACTTGAAGGTTATTTATTATTACTTGATTTCGTTGTCGAATAACTGACTTAGTATCTTTTACGTCATTATTACAGTTCGTTAACGTTTCCCGATACCATAGTGAAATTGCTAAAGCACAGTTTTTGGATAATAATGACTAGTTCCATAAAATTGACTTAACGCTATTACGTAAAAAAAATCTGTAATCATAGTACTCATTACGATTTATATAATAATTCGCTTCCACTAGACGTATCTTAAAAAATGTATTTAAATTTTAGCTAAACATATAGATGGGGACAAATTCTGCGTGCTATCAGAAGAAGATATTGATAAACTGTTTGTTTTTTCATGCAAAGAAAAATTCACTTTTAAGAGCTGTTACTCTTTATTTAAAAAATCTTTGGATACTACTACCACTTCCTTCCGGAATAATGCTGAATACTTTTCAGCATCACAAGAAGTACCTATTTGCGTTCCTAATAACTCTGATGGTACCTGCTTCGATACAATTGGACTTAAATCCAACTGTCAATCGGTAGTAACAAGGTCTTTAGACAATTCACTTTGCATTGTGAATGATAAAGAAAATTCTGCAGCCAGTGAGATAGATATTCAAAATCCTTTGATCGCTAGTGTAAGTAGAAAAAGACGAGCATTAGATGATTGTTCAAATAGCGTTATTTCTGACAAAATTAATAAAACGTTAACTTCTGCAACCCCAGTTGAGAAAAGTGACAGCTTTGTATTGGGCGAGTTGACAAATTTTGATGAATATTATACAACAAGTAATAATTTTATCAAACATAAACTTAATATTTGTAATCGTTCTGATTTAGCAGAAGTTATAAGAATTGTGATAAAATGTAACTGAAATAACTAGATTCTATGATAAATGATGTATATTTTTAGTACAAAAAAAAAAGAACTGTATCAATTACTTAGTGACAGTGAGAACATGATAGGAAATTTGATGCTCATTAGCTACGGAAAAAATAAAGACATCGGACCTTTCCGGAAGCATTTATGCTACATAGTTATTAACAACGAAATGCTAAAATGTAAAAAATCAAATAACCAGTTTGAGTAAGATTTTTTTTTATTGTAATTGTTACATTAGACCCAATTTTTCTTTCTATTTAAAATCAACTTGTCAATGCTATTAAATGCTAGATTTTTGTTTTTGTGCGTAATAATGTAATGTTACAAATATTTATGCGGATACTTTTTTAAAATTTAATTAAATGTTATGTTGAACACTGTTAATTATTTAGCTTTGCTTTATATATTAGTACTGTGCATGGTAATCTCATTCTCTACTCCAATTATTTTTTAATTACATTACACATTTCTTTCATAGCACAACGGCAGCTAGATTCAAAATCTTAGCGGAATCAGTTACCGAATTATTTGAAGTGGAAGAAGCTCATCTATATTATACCCCATACGTCACATTTGCTAGTCCTGTAGATGATAAATAGAAAATAAAAGTGAATGCTCACGGTCTTTTCTACAACGAATACATTAAATTTCGAGAATTATTATGTATAGCTGAAAACGTTCAACTGAGTAGAGCGACACGCAATTCCAAAAATACAGCGACTTCCAGTTCGATAATACCATCTAAAATAAATTTGGATTTGCTATATGATGAAAAATATACATGTAGCGAAGGAAATATTTTGGCACTATGGGACTCATCTTATATTCACAGAAGCTTAATTATGCAAGATGTTCACGGAGTTCAATACATTCAACATTTTAAAATCTTGAGAAGTGATCTAGCTCCAAAGCTGGTAAGATGCGTTCGTTTATATTCATCAAAAATTAATTTTGTATCTTAACAACAAAATATACGGTGATTTTCCCCTTCCCAATTAAAGTACAAATATGTTTAAAATATGCATTGAACATCAGTAATTTATTAAGCAGGTTATAACTCCTAACAAATCGTTTTTATGTTAATATTATTTCAGATATCGTCTGATTTTAATAAAATTTTTGAAATACTTGCTGATAAAGACGAATGTACTTATACTTCTGAGGTCGAAAAAAATTAACAACATTTGTGCTAACTTGATTAAGCTTGTTGAAACGAAAGTTGCAGAATCGCAAAAAAATTATCAACTACTACTGTCAGTAATGGGCAGTTAAATGTTATTCCAGATTATTTTAACCACAATGATGTAATAAACCAAAACGCAAAAATAAGTACAAATGGTCGGTATTCGCATCACTTATACTTATCATAAGACATAGAAATAATTTATTTCAAAATTTTAGTAGTTTTACACGGTTTAACAATTTCATTCAAATATTGCAGAGCACAAACAAGCTTTAGAATTACAGCTACTACCAAGTCTTATTAAATATACCGTTAGATCAAGGCTAGTGAAGTTCACGAAACTCAATGTCTTGAATTCATTTGTGCGGCATTCTTCGGTAATACAAAAATTTTTAGTTTTAGTACCAAAAAAAATTTCCATTATTCTTACATAATATGCATATAAAATAAGTTTTCTTATAATCTTCACAGGATCATAACGATTTGAGTCCTCTAATCAACGAACACAAAAAATTCTGTGAAACTTTCAAGTCAACATCTGGGTTCATTGTTTTTTGTGGTAAACTGGATAATTTATTATGTTGTCACGTGATCCTAGACAAGGCGTATGATTTTTAAAAACCTATGGAGGCGCTTGATTTTATGTATAAATCATTTTACGTTTTAAAGTTAGATTATCCTCTAGTATGCCAACACATTTGGTCATTCATTCAAAAATATGTGTACGACATGGAAAGTGGTAGAAAACTCGTTGGCCAGCAACAAATCATTAAATTGCGCAGTGAACTAAAAAAATTTGAGGTTTAAATATTAGTATCACTTAGAAAAATCGTATACCAATATAAGAAAAGATCATATATTTAAATATAATGTACATAGAAATTATCTCATGAAAGAATTTCTATTATTTTATTAACGACTATGTAAGTGCCCGAAAGCGATAAAAAGTCGTATATTGTTTTCATTAATGCATATATTATTTTTACATATCTACAATATGGATATTCAAAAAGAAATCCTAAAATTAACATGCACGTTGTACCAAAATTTAAATTTTTCACGAAGCGATGTTCAGTTTATTATTAATGCTTTTAGTGATTTTATTACAAATATTTATAACCCAGTAAAATTAAAAAATCTGTATAATACTTTGAATGAGGGAATCAGTACAGAAGCACTTTCAGAAATTAAAAAAGTTTTCGCCCAAGTTTCAGATCCATTTCATGATTTTTCAACGGAGAACAAACGACTAAGCATGTATAGCAAGCTAAAATTATACGTTGAGCCACAAATTTTAAATTTTGATAACATACCATATCCACAACGAAAAGGTAATAAGGTTTACCTTAAAGGATCTTTTGAAAAATTTTAAACATGCTAGGCTACAAGATACAGTTTTTCCCTTAGTAATTTTTTATGATGATGTAGAAACAGGCAATGCTCTTGGATCGCACAGCGGTATAAATCAGGTTGGACCAGAGTATGCAACAATTCCTTGTTTTCCACCTAATTTTTCATCAAAATTGGAGAGTATTATCTTATGTGGTGGTTTTTGTACAAAGGACAGGAAAACATATGGAAATGAGATAATCTTTAAACCTTTGATAGAAGAGTTAAGTTACTTAAGAGATCAAGGTATAGAAATTGATACAGGAAAGCGAAAATTAAAAGTATTTTTTATATCTGCATTAATTGTAGGAGACAACCTTGGATTAAATAGTATCTTCGGATTTAAGTCATCATTTTCTTTAACTAAATTCTGTAGAATGTGTTATGCAGGGGATAAAGAATCTAAAACTTTAACGAAAGAAGATAAGTCTTTATTAAGAACCGTAGACCAGTACGAAATAGACGTCAAAAATATTTTGGCAAATAGAATTTAAAAAAATGGCATTAAAGAAATTTGCACCTTTAACAAATTATCTGACTTTCACGTCATTAAAAATATGTATGTTGATCCCTTACATGATCTTATGGAAGGATTGTGCAGTTGTATTATGTCTGAGCTTCTGTTAAAGTTTGTAATCGAAGATAAATATTTTTCCATTAATTACGTTAATAGTCAATTACGAACAATAAATCTAGACTCTTAAACTTCAAATCGTCCTCCACCTATAAGCATGGAGTACTTACAAAAAAATCGAAAATTAAAAATGACAGCTTCAGAAATTATCTTTTTTACCCGACATTTGAGTACTTTGGTTGGTGATATAATACCTGAAGGCAATCCAGTTTATGAAGTTTACCAAAAATTGCGTGATATAGTTCACATATCAACAGCTCCAATGATAACGCAAAGTTTAATATTACAATTGGAAATTTTGATTAATGATCATCATAAATTGTTCATTAAGTTTTTCGGTCATTTAAAACCAAGATTTCACATTTTAGTGCATTATCCCAGATTAATAAAAAGAAATGGTCCTTTAATAAAATTATCGACTATAAGATTTGAATCACACCATCAAATAATAAAAAAATGTTTGGGATCGTCAAATAACAAAATTAATATTAAGAATTAATATTATGATTGCAATTACAAGATAATTCTATTAATAATTATTTCCCATTTAACAAGAAAAAATTGTCTTTAAACAGTATTACTATAAATGACATACAATACAAAAAAGGTTCTATTATTCTTCCTGAAATTAATTCAGATTTTCCAAAGTACGGAGAAGTTAAAAATATATATGTTATAGATACAACTGTTTTCTTTAAATATATTCTTTTATCTGTAATCGGATTTAATACTCATTATTTTGCGCACAGTGTATCCGTGGATAACGAGCAAAAATTTATAAGTTACGGTAATCTTGCATCTAAAATGTTATGTGAATCATTTATAAAAAACAATGTACAATTTATTGCTGCGAGATATTTTTTTTAATCTACACAATCTACTTAATATTGTATTGTCAAAATAAGCCCAATAAAATGTATTTTCTTCAGCATTCAAAAATCAATTTTTTTTAACTTAGCATTCTATGCAACAGTGCATAATAGTAATACACGAAAAAGATTATATAAAATACAAATAATAATGAAGTTACCTATTGATTAATCAGTTAAATTAATCAAATATGTTACATAATACAGTAAAATGTAATTTTTTTTTTGTTCACTTTACTTCTAAAAACTGTGCCATATTTTCTCATAGGTAAATACTGTATTTGCTATATTCATGTATGTAAATAGTCTGGTAGGCCATAAAAGGGATTTAATAGTGACGAAAGTTACTTAATAATGACTAAATGTATACTATTAAGTATAATTATAATATAACAATGCTTTCTTTCTTTGAGAATATAGATCTATTTTAGAGGATCGCCAACGTTGAGAGAGCAGATGGTTAAAATATTGTACTTAGTACAAAGCACCTTGCTGCCCAGTTATAACTTGTCACGGCGTATAGCAGTGACAGAACCGTTGAAAAAACATGCCTCCACTGCTAAACGGTAGGACAGCTACTCTATGCGTTGGGAGTCTATATCACAGCACACGAGAGGGGCAGCAACGGTACAAAAGCTGGCGTCACGCCATCTTACGTGGTTTCAAGTACTCTGCTGTATGCGTACTGCGTATCACTTGTCTCCGTTGTGAATAGCTCTCTGAGTGTAGAGCCCTTTGCCTCCCATGACGAGGTTGAGTTGGCTGAATGTTCCTTACGGGCCTACAAATACATTACAAAAAGTTTTATCAAAATCGGTGCTGTTCTGCAACTTTTCCACTATCGATCTAAGAAAATCTAAGAAAATCTCCCAACAACTGAATGAACGAAAAGTACTTTTTATACAGCTCACACATAAAAATAAAACACTATTATCGAAAAAAATTTGATACTAAGTAATATCGAAAAAAAAAAAAAATACTTAATGTAAAAAGAACTTGCCTACACGGAGATTTGAACTCGAGAGGGATCAGTACAAAAGTTCACGATCCAGTACTCAGCTGCCTCGGCTACTGATGCACTATCTTATGTACTATTCTAACTGACATATGTTTATAGTAAAGCTCTAAGGTTTAACTTCAAGTATTAGCATTGTTTTCTCTATTGGTAATTGTGTTAAAGTTTAAGTACCTTTAAGTAGAATTATTATTTTTCTGAATATTTTATTAACTACCTTATTTTATTGGAAAAATTATATGTGTTGAAGACTGACATTGTAATTCCAGTGAAGTCATTTGCTAATAAATAAACGTAAAAATAAAAACAACGAGTGCGTATATTATTAAAAATTTCTAATAAGCTAAGTACTCAGCAAAGAATCAATATTTTGTCTTGTTACAGTACATATTTATTTATCTCGTAAATTTTTTTTAGCGTAGCTGGTATAACATAAATTATTCAAGTTATCATTACTCAAATTATCACTTATACGTGAAAAAATGTAAACTCTTCGTACGGGCTTTTCGCGGCTTACCTTGAATAGATATTTTTGTGACTATAAAATCAATAATGATTGAACTGTCATGACAAAACATATAGTTCCATATAGTTTGTCATCATTACCAATACACTTGAATATATTAAACAATAGTATTGCAGTGAAATATAATCACGTTACGTTCAAGAGACAAAATACGATACAAAACTTCAGAAAAAGGGTTTGAAATTTTTTGTAACTATATATTTGTTATTAGTTTTAGAATTAGTTATCATTGTAAATGAGCATTCAACATTTTACTATGTTACTACTTTACTATGTTATTTTTTTTTAAATTAAGTTATTAAGAATATAATTTTATATTGAGTTAACATTTTTCATGAACATGAAACATTTAATTAAGTTACTCTCAAAAAACTACACCAAAATATGGCAGCTGAACAAAAAAAGAAGGTTAAGTATGCAACTACCACAATTGTTTATTCACGACGACTTATGTAACATTAGGAATTCGATTCGATAACAGGTGCAAACTCAATACTGTCGAAAGCTATCCTACATTTTTTTTAAATATGAATTTCCGATGCTCCAGTACAGAAAAATCACTTCTTTTCACATCCGTTTTAGTTCGAAGATACTCTACTGAAAACACCAAGAGCGCACAACGAGTAAGTTGGCATAGCCTCCATCAACGGTTCGCCGCTTTTCGCAATAATACACTATTTTTCAAAGTTAACGGTATTTAAAACTAGAATAGAGTTCTGAAAATTTATTGAGAAATAGGTCCTACAAAGTCCCATAATTGGTACAGAGACATTTTGGAAAAGGGCCTGCTTTTGGTTTTGTCTGCGGTTCGCAAAAAGTTCACATCTAATCCAACTGAAATTAGGTGAGCAATAAGAGGTAGAATACCTACCTTCGGCATGAATTAAAACTCTTGGTAATAACTATAACTCATGTTATTAAACTTCGACAATAAGGCTTAAAATGGCGGTTTTTTACGGTTTGCGAAGAAATGGGTTGACTAATTAGGGCCCAACATAGTTCTTTTTTTTTAATTGAAACAGCGCATCTTTTTTGTGTAAATCATTTTGTAATTCAGGTGCTTGTTTTCGCTGTGAACGTAAGAAACTTACTTCGGACACGTTCAAATTTCTTTTTTTTTTTTTTCCTTAGCCTGACAATTTTTTTGTCTTTTTTTAGTAAAGTGCACTGCAGAGGTTGCCATCTCAATCCTGATTTTTCTCTTGACAGGTATGGAGTTTGACAAAATAGGGATAGTTTCTTGACAAGGTTATGAAAAGGTCTCAATAAGCTGTATCTGAACTGATAGCTGAATCTCAATGTCTGAAGTCGTATTTTATCTTATATCTGAAGTGTGTTGCTAGCTTAACGTCCTCGAAGATGATTATAACTCGACAGAATCAGTAATAAGTTTTTTTTTCAGCGACAAATTAGTGACAAATTTTGGTACCTATAAGTTTGCCCTGCAGAAAGATATGCAGAGTGTATTGCTAGCTTAATATCAAACTAGCACTATGTCAATTTTTTTCCATGGGTAACAAATTAGTGACAAATTAGTGAAATTATAAGGTGCTCACTCTTATATGATCTAACTATTCAAGCATACAGTAGAAACACAAAACAAACCTACCTATCTAAAGACCGTTAAAAACACTGTATTAGTACCAATGCTCTCAACTGCAGCAGAAAACTAATGACATGACCGCCACAGTACCGCCGTCGGAACTGACGCCCTGCGGCCAGAATTAATGCGCACCAAGCGGCAATTACGAATGTACTAAAACTAACCAACTGAATCCCAAGTTATTTCCCTCAATAACTAAGTACCCAAATCATCTTAAACCAAACAACCCTATACTCCAAACCAATAAAAACGAAGAATACTTTAAATATACGCTCAACTTATAAATGTATAAATAAATTTCTTATCCCCAGATAACCCAGCGCTCTTACTACCCACATTGTTTATTAATAAACTAAGAGTCTAATTCCCACATAAGCCGTGGCGCTTACCGACCAGTTTATTAATTAATTAAATAGAAAGTAATAACACAAGCGCCTATCTCCAGATGACTAGCGGCGCTGACTGGCCAGTTTACTAATTAATTAAATAAAAAATAACAACACAAGCACCTATCCCCAGGTGACCCAGGGCGCTTATCAGCCACATTGTTTCTTAATACACTAAGCACGTATCCCCAGATGACCCAGGGCGCTTACTGGCCAGTTTATAATAGAATTAAATAAAAAATAATAACACAAGTGTATATTCCCAGATGACCCGGGGCGCTTACCAGCCACATTGTTTATTTATAAACTAAGCGCCTATCATCAGATGACCCGGGGCGCATCCCAGCCGCATTGTTTATTTATAAACTAAGCGCTTATCACCAAACGACCTGGAGCGCTAACTAGGCAGTTTTATAAATGAATTAAATAAAAAATAGTAACACAAGTGTCTATTCCCAGATGACCCGGGGCGCTTACCAGCCACATTGTTTATTTATAAGCTAAGCGCCTATTCCCAGAGGACCCGGGGCGCTTACCAGCCACGTTGTTTATTTATAAACTAAGCGCTCATCACCAAATGACCTGAGGCGCTAACTGGCTAGTTCATTAATTAATTAAATAAAAAATAACAACACAAGGGCCTATCCCCGGATGACCTAGGGCGCTTACTGGCTAGTTTGTAAATGAATGAAATAAAAAACAACAACACAAGTGTCTATTCCCAGATGATCTCGGGCACTTGCCAGACACATTGTTTATTGATAAACGAAGCGCTTATCACCAGATAATCTGGGGCGCTTCCCAGCCATATTGTTTATTTATAAACTAAGCGCTTATCACCAAATGACCTGGGGCGCTTACTCGGCAGTTTATAAATGAATTAAATAAAAAATAACAACACAAATGCCTATTCTCAAAAGACCCGGGGCGCTTACCAGACATATTGTTTATTAATAAACTAAGCGCCTATTACCAAATGACCCTGGGAGCTTACTGGCCATTGAATACCAGCGCTAGTTTTGTTATTTAAAAAAAAATTAATTAATTAATCATCTGGTCGGTAAGCACCCCGGGTATTCTGGGGATAGACGCTTGTGTTGTTATTTTAATATGTAAAAAAAAACAGGTGTGGGTCTCGGGACCCTTGACAGATGTGAAAAATTAAAGAATATGTTATTGAACTCGGTAGTATTTGATTTTCTATGATAAAAATAGAAGTTTTCGTCAGATGAGTGCCGTTGTCTTCAGGGCTATTTTGCGGCCCGAGAGACCTGCAAAACAGGACTTGAGAGACATAAGGCAGCAATAGAGCAATGTCGCGTATGTGACGAATCCTATTTTTTCTACCGAACGCACACCAGCCTCTAAAAAACGCGCGAGATAGGAAAAGTATGTATTTTTTTGGTCTAAATTATCTTTATTTCATGTTTTAATATTAAAAATACAGTTTATTCATAAATATGCATTTTTATCAGTGAATATTATAGATTAGGAAAAAGCAAATTATGTGTATATTTTTTTTTTGTTCATTGACATATAAACAAGGAGAACAAGAAATAACAACAATACACGGCAAAAACTATATCTATACAACCTACCTACACATAGGTACATACATTAGTTTAACAAACGATCAGGTGCATTGCTTTATCTGTCTCTCTTGCTCTTTTTGGAAATCTGCAGTTTACTGTGCGTAGTTGCGCACGTGCGCGAATTTCGTTGGCTCTTTATTAAAGACGGGTTAAAATGGAGTTTGAATAAACACAGTTGGAAGACCTCGGGAAAACTTAGCATGATGGTCAAATATTAATATTTTAAAATAATCCTGTTCACAGAGAAGAAATTTTTTTTAAATGCTGAAAACATGATACAAATTCTAATATTAATTCATCATTTTCTACATGCGCAAAATATTTTAAAAAAGTCACGAAAAAGGCCTACCTGTATGAGTACAATAGAAAGAGAGAGATAGAGAGAGATAGACAGAGAGAGGGGGAGAGAAAGAGCAAGCGCGACAGCAGACGATCAATGGCTCTCTCTATTTCACTTACACTTTTACAGGTACTGCCAAAATGCCTTTTTCATTTTTTTTGATTATTTTGCGCTAGTCGAAACAAAATGAAAAGTGTTTATTGATAGAAAATTTTTTGCCCTGCACGCTATGATTTTTATTTTTTCTGTATATCAAACCGTTAAAAAATATAAGCGAAACAAACTTCAAAACACAATTTTACATAATTTTGATATTATTAGACCACTCAAAAATAATCGTTACCATTTCTTTTGAAATCCGCAGGCTCGTATATATATAATATAAAAGACGTCGTATTATGGATCAATTTTCTAATTTAGAAGTTTCTCGGTTGGTACCCATAAGTAATAAGAATACAGATCAGATCGGCATACTGCGTAGCACAATCAATAAGGTCCCTGACTACCAATCCACACGATTAGGGTTCGATTTTCGGAATCCGTCAAACTTGAAAATTTTTTTTACACATATATAATATATAATATATGTGTGTGCGTATGTATATTCTATATGTTCAATACATACATAAAATTTATTTATTATATTCTCTCCTACATAGCTACATATACAGGTAGTAAACACGTTACAAACGAGAGAGGGGCGGCAGTAAGCGCGTGGAGAAAGAGACAGAGAGCCAAGCCGAGCCGAGTTAAACCGGAGATCGTGCCATCGCAACGGTCGCTTTATCACGTCGGTCGAACCCCCAAGCACGCTAATAGATGTTTCACATCAAAAATAAAATCTGAACTTGCTGTAAAAAGAAAGAAGATTTATACAAAAGTATGATAGTGCACAAAAAAGGTAACAGAGGCAAATCGAAAAGAAAAATTATCTCTCTCTCACACACACAGGCTATCTGCAAAAAATAGCAAATTATCTTAAAAAGTTTTTTTGCTCATATGTTTGCTTTTATTACTCCTAGAAATATTTTACGACCACAAACGATATTTTTGTGATGGAATTTCTTGTAAACGAGAAATTTAAAAAAATCTGTTGTATAATAATATTTTAATTGCAAAAAAAATAGAAAATATTATTTCGATACAAAATTATTTAAATTACATAAAACAAAATCCACTGAATGAATTGTAGTATCATGTTAAGAATTAATAGTTTTCAACTAAATTTATAAGGACAATTTTCCAGATTTGAGAAATATTGCATATTTTTTTGTAAATTAATTTTTTTCAGTGAATCTTTCAGGTATGGTTATAAATATACGGTATAATACATCGTAACTTCGGCTTTTACGAACAAGTTGCAATCAGTCTAATGTATATTTTTCAACACACGTTTTTTTCCTTGACTATTTTAGCATGAAAAAACTATTTTGCAATATAAACAAATGCCAGTACTTCAAAGATTTCTTTAAAAATATTTTTTTCATACAAGCAGCATTTTATTTGTCGTAAAGAACACACAATTAAGAAAAGAATTGTGGCATGTTTTGAATGCAAGTTACAAGAAAACGACGTTTTTTGCAATCACAGTTATTGACAGTTCGAATTTTTTTTCAGTTCCCAAGATTTGACCTACATCGAAAACCAAAGCCAGTATTAAATAATGGATGATGAGTGATAAAAACCGATGAGAAATAATAAAATTTAGGTCTGAGACTAAGAACCGAATTAGGTAAATATTATTATGAGTGATTACTAGTTATTCATTTTTATTTTAATCATAAGCAACTTATCGTTAAATACTAACAAAAATAAAAACTGATAACAACTATTTAAGTTTACAATTGACTAAAACTCATAGTTTATGATACGTTTATTGAGCTATTAATAAAAATTTCTTCAATTTATTTGCTATCCACCTAATTCAGGTGGCTACGCCAAGTGAGAGAAATCAACCCTTACTACCAAGTAAGATTACTGCAGAGTCTTAAGGGAGAACTTCAGAGGAATATAAAAAAAAAAAAAAAAAAACAAAGGGGAGAGTTAATTGACCAAGTCAATCAGACAACATATCAACGCCTCTTACGCAGACTAATGGAGCTCAGACTCTCTTATTTGAATTAACATGGGAAAATCTAAGCTCCGTTAATCTTCGTACACTTGTGTGCAGCTGGAGAAATACAAGTATAGCTTGCATTTGTCCGTTTGTCGAAACATGGTGTTCAACACTGAGAGAAAAATACAATAAAAATTACTGTGTTGGAATGGTAATCTGGTGTCATTCTGCCATCTAGGGACTTTTTACTTTGGCCAACCTTATTTTTACAACTCCGGACAGTAATTTCTATTGTACAAGCAGTAAAAATTACTGTTCTAACCAGTAAAAATTCTTGTTCCAATAGGAAAAAGTCTCTAGACGATCAAATAGTAGCAGATTACCATTCCAGTACAGTAATTTTTATTATATTTTTCCCTCAGTGAATAAATGTATATATTAATGGCAGATTGAGTTAACTTGTACATATTTACATTATACTATCCATGAGGGACGCACGACACAGGTCAAAGTTTAGTTCGACTAATCTGACAACTAACTTGAGCACATTCTGTAAAGTCTCAGATTAAATTCAATATAATCGAACTTTCTATTCGATACTAATCGCTATGTTTCTTTTATATAATAAATTTCGATATGACTACTAGTTTTCCTCAAGCTTCACACAAGTGCAAGCACCCCCCCCACACACGCACGCGCGCGCGCACGCACACACACACACACACCTTTCCGGACAAACCGATTAACTTCATTTTCGTGATTTTCGAGTACTTTTTGACAGCGCAGAAATTGCGCGTTTCCGGCTGTGCCTAACGTTAGGTATTAAGGTTACACCTTATAAATTTACATGGGTGATCAAAAAATACAATCGACGTCCTTGCTACGAGTCAATTTTAGGGTTATTCCACCAAGAACATGGAACTTGTTTGTTTATTCATATTTATGAATATTCAACTAAAGAATGTATATAATCACGAGAATATATGCCATGCCTGGTGACTAATTAATTTTTATCGGGTAGTAGATTTGTATCACTCCAACAGTTGTACGTCGTAGAGTTCTACTGACAATTCTATGATTCCCACGTAAAGAAATACAATTCATTTTTTCTCGTCAACAATGACAATGAAAATTTTAATCGGGTAAGTTTTTGTCAGAAACAAGGCTTGGACTGCGATTACAGGGATTCTAACTAATCTGGAGCGCCAATCACCAAAGTACATTCACTTTAGGTGATTAATTTTGATATCTGCGAGAGAAATAGGCTTTTCGATGACATGGTTCTGATATAAACGCTATATTTTACACGCCTATATTAAAATTTCATAAATATGTGGCTATTGCGCTATTGGAGTCCAATAACCCATTACCCTTACATTGATACATTGCAGTCAAAATTTGACGTCTTACTACTACTTTTTTTTATCTTAGGGTAGCCTAAGTGTGACGCGAGCCTTATAAACGTACTGTACACTAAGAAAGGTGGTATCAAAAAAGTATTATAACTATACTAAAAATTACTATATTATTCAAAAAAGCTAAGACAAGCTAATAAAGCTATATAACATAATATTTTATTGAAATCGTTATAAAATGTCCCCCATTCTAAAGTGGAATTTTCTCTGTGACATAGTGAAATTTCTCATTCAACTGCATGGATATTCAGTGGAGTAAAAATTTCTATGTTCGAAAGTTATTTTTTACGATGTATATAGATACACAAGCCTATGGAGTTTCAAATTTGAGGTTATACTGATAAAATCATGACGAGAAACATATTTTTTGATTTATAAGGGTTAAAAATTTAAACGAGCAGACAATTAGTTTTGAATCGATTAATTACCCGTTGTTAACACCTTGATCTACAGGAAACCCTTTGATTTTTAAATTTATTGTGTGTATTATAAACTGTACACGTTTCCACATGTACTTTATCGATACTTGAGTAGACACAATGTATTATGGTCTAGTAGTTGCGGAGCCTGGTTCGGAAGCCAAAGGACCGAGGTTCAATTCTCGTTCGCTGCAGATCTTTTTAAAAATAGAAAAATTTTCAAATATATCAGTTTCTGCGTCCTTCAAGATAAAAATTTCTACGTACATATAAACCATATATCTTAAGCTTCTGTTAGTACATTTATACTTCCTATGCATATGTGCATATGATATATATAATTTATTTTTCTTCTCTTACTTACACATAAAAATTATTTCTGAACGTAGTAGAAATTACTTTGTTAAATACTCGGTTGAATAGCAAATTTTAATATAATCTAGTTTTGAACGGCACTGGCTTAGTGGTAAGCGTGCATGTTACTGATACAATGCTGTTCTAGGGGTCGTGGGTTCAATTTCCGGTAAATGCAGATTTTTTCAAAAACTGTTTTGATTGAGAAAAGTTTCTATGTAACCCCGGCTGTTTCGGGGCGGGTTTTTCCGTGGAATTTCCCTTCAGATTAATTCCAGGGTTTTATCCTTGACCTACAGGTCTTCGGGCGTGGGTGAATGAGAAACAGTGTTAGGGATGTAGGTAGGGATTGGCGGCTCCGATGCGCCCGGCATGGATTGCCAGCCTTACTAGCGAGGAGTGGACGTCCTGAAATATGGAGTCCTCTCCAGTGAAAGGCTACACAGTGGCAAGTGGACCCGATGCACCATTGGTGCAGAGAGTGTCAGCTTAACTGGCAAGGTGTTTCACCATAAATACTCACACTGTGACAATGGATTAGATATGATACAGAAAAAAAGATTGGTTATGGGTGCGGCAATAACCCCCACACATAGGTAGTGAGTGGATGGCCCCGGCGACTAGGCCAGTAGGCTATCGCGGTAACCTGAAAAAAAAAAGTATGTATATATATGTAATTTGGTTTAACTATGCAGCGTAGTAATTTTTGTGGTATGGCGAATGTCTCAGCTTTCCTACATAACATAGTAATTTTTATTACAGTTGTAACACTTTTTCTAACACAATACTTTTCTCAATGTAGTTTACGTACTTCACGAAAATAGTGAATCATCATTACTGAAAGCTACGTACTTACAGTTAAAATGACTAAATACACTACTTTTCCATGATTTCTGGACCTTAGTTATCAACTTTTTTTTTGCAGCAACGATTTTTTTTACATCTCTTATTCAATTGGGCCAGGACAAAAGTCACTCAATCAGTTGGGCCAAGAAAATAGCAGTTAATCGCATTGGTCTTGTGCTGCTTACGGAAAGTAGGTAAATCGAATAGTTTCAAAAGTTTGTTTTGACGAAAGTACATTAAAAATGGACATGCTTTCTGGTCCTAACTAAATTTCCAAAAAAATGTAGTTAATTGGTTTACCCCGGATACCACAGATTTTCACTTGTATAAGTTCTCCTCACACAGTCACAATGCATTCTTTTATTTTTTCTAATCTTGAAGTATTCGCTTCAGGCCAGTGATGGGTGAGGCGAATATGTTTTGCATTTTTCTTACTAGGATCTGTAGCTATATACAGATCCTAGTAAGAAAAATTCAAAAGCTGAATAGGAGGACAAAGGAAGCCAGTGGTTCGCCCCAAATGGGACTGGCAAACTTGCGGAAAATTCAAATTGGCTATATGGAGTAAGACGCAAGTCCCCAAATAACTCGACACAATTTCATGCACAATAATTTATTAAACTAATTCCAAGCTATTTAACCCAGTAACCCAACGGGCTAATAAGCAGCCTCATGAGTTTGAATGGATAATAAAATTTATTGATTAACAACGCAATCGCCAATTCCCACACAACTGAGGGTGCTTACTGGTCGCTTACTTAATTTATAATAAATAAAATAATAACGCAAGCACTTGTCCCCTCACAACCTGGGGCACTTACTGGTCGCTTTGATTACTTATGATTAATGCAATAATAACGTAAGCGCCCATTCCCACGCATGCGTTATTATATTTATTGTATTAATAATTATTATAATTTAAGCGTTCAGTAAGCGCCCCGGGTTGTGGGTTGTGTGGTGATAGGCGTTTGAGTTATTATTTTATTTTACCAATAATTAAAGCGTTCAGTAAGTGCCCCGGGTTAGGTGGGGATTGGCACTTGCGTTGTTAATCAATAAAATTTTATTATCCATTCAAACTCATGAGGCTGCTTATTGGCCGGTTGAGTTACTGGGTTAAATAGCTTGGGATTAGCTTAATAAATTGTTGTGCATGAAATTGTGTCGAGTTATTTGGGGACTTGCGTCTCACTCCATATAGCCAATTTGAATTTTCCGCAAGTTTGCCAGTCACATTTGGGGAGAACCACTGGCTTCCTTCCTCCTACTATTCAGCTTTTGCATTTTTCTTACTAGGATCTGTAGCTATATATAGGTCTTAGTGACAAAAAATGCAAAATCATATCCTCCTCACGCAACACTGCTTTAGGCAGTAATTAAAAACAACGCCACCTGCAGGGAAAAGGATTTCGATGCCAACTAACAAGAATACGTAGCATGAGATAGACAATGATGGATTACAAGTGTTAATTTCAATAATAATAAATGTTTAAGGGAGTTGGGTCGCAATTTACTTAACAGTGAAAATGTTTTGAAAAAATAATATCTTGTAAAGAACTATTACTCTTGACACAGCGATGAGAATGTTTTGAAAAACTGATAAGTTATTTATGACAACTACATTCGTATACGTGCAAAGTTTCAACAAAATTGCGTCTGCAGTTATGGAGGTATTCGCACAAACGTAAAAAAATTTGTTTCCAGCTCGCATACTACTTTCATGCGGCAGACAAGGAGGCACTAAGTACACTGTCTGCTGTTAGCTCGACTTTTTACGTGGCATAATGGCTTTCCACAAAATGACTTCTAGAAGCCATTCTACTCAAAATTATTATCTCAAACTTGGTATAGGCCATAATAAGACTTTTTATATTTATGCTGTACCATTAAAATCTCTAATTTAAAAAATTTAGAGCACACTTTTATCAAAAGAAGATCAGATTGACTATACGATTTTCTTCTTATTTTTCATCTTCCATACAAAAAGTATTCATGCTGTTTGATTTATACTATAAGAAACTAGGTACCTTGAGAAACATTCTGTAATTTTTTTTAAAGTATATTATTAATACATTATCGAGTATTGGCAAGTTTAATACAAATGCATTTCCCGTAATCGAGAGAACGGACGTTTTTAGGCTAGCTTAGTACAGCAGATTTTATCACTGTCCCTTATGCACATACATGTGCTCCCCTTCACCTCCCCGCGGGAGCGACCAAACTTCCTTAACAACTAAAAAAGTTTTTTCAGTCCCAAGTAGCATATTACTTGCAAATAATGCATTTTTTTTAATTTCATAAAAAAAATAAACTTCTAGTATGGAATGGGTGTAGTGTATGAGTGAGCGTAATAAATATTACTTTTTCATGGACTAATTTAAAAGTACTTCACAAAATAAATTTATTTTCGAGGAAAATGGCCATACTTAGTTTCAAAATACAACCATAAAAGAAGAAAAAAATTTTTTTTTTTGAAGGTACTATTAAATAGGTCTTTTCCGGCTTAAAAGTATACTTAACACCTAAAGAAATTACGTCAATCAAATATACATTACTATGGACATTAACGCTTGTAAAAGATCATTGCCCATAGGATTGTGTGTATTCTTGTTGGTTAACATCGACCATCGACTGATCGACAACTTTTTCCCTGCAGATGGCGTTGTTTCAAATTGCTGCACGAAGCGAATACATGGCAACACTAAAAGAAATTTATTTCTGTAGTCCGGTGTAAAATACTCTTAAATCACTGATTTATTTCGTCAGTTCACTTTCAATCATCATTTGTTCAATTGATTGAAACGTTATCCCGTAAGCTTCGTGCATTCTGGTTATCTCAGTAAAGAACAATTTCTGTCACTCGGCAGTACCACCACTTCAAATTAAGCGCATGTCGAATAACTAATTGTTCATAGAAATGATCTGTTGCGAGAAAAAGAGAATGAAACTATATTTTTCGGTTCTATTTCCGCTAAGAAACATTTCATAATCTTAAAAAGATAAATATCATTATAGTCTCGAATCTGGACTTTGTTATTGTTACTTATATTTTTAATTTTTCACTTTTCTTAACACATAATCAAATAAATGGATGAAATAATTTTAGCAGTAGACATGTAAAAAAAGTTATATTATGTCACTCACACAACTAACTATAGTTACTAAATTTTGCTATCAAATTAAATCTGGATTTTGCTTCTTTTTGTAATCAGTTTTCATTACTTACTATTAGTTTGTGACTGTGATGTTTTTTGCTTAGAAAGCTAAGTTAATTGTGTTACTAAATATAAACTGACGCCTAAGTACAACAGTACTTCAATCAGGGTTTTTAAAGGTTGAAAAATAAATCATCACATATAAAAACTTATAATGCAGATTTATAAGTTATAGAAGCAACATCTACTGTTCATCACGAAAAAATCATTCAATAATTTTTAAAATGTCACATGTTACTCTTATGAAAAGGGTAAGCATTAGTAGTAACCAATTCTAGCGGAAAATTGTTTATTGATACAGAAATTGTAATGTCACATGATTTACTTTTATGTTATAGTCTAACAATGTTAAAAAAACAACTACTCACAAACGAGAAATATAGAATTTCAATAAATGACTACTTACTGGTTTGATTATTATTCAAAATTAAATCATTTAGACGTGGAAACAATAATTGTATATCAGAAGTTGCGAGGACTAATTGGATCCGAGAAAGACCACAAATATTTCACGGCCTACAATAATTGCTTAAAATTTAAAAAGTCGTTAGTTGAGTGATACAATTAAAAAATTTCAATAACTAGTTCATCTTATTAGGTTAATGTCATGTTTAACGCAAAAAAATCTTTAACGCTTTAATTAAATAAGGTCAATTAATCTTTCGATAATAACTTATTTTGACAGTAGTTCAGACTAAATGTTTGAAATGCAAATAAAACCTGTCTCTACGTACATCAAACAAAAGTAAGGTTAAAATTTAAATTCACAAGAATGCAGGACTATATTTTAATGTCACAGACAACATGAATTAGTATTACGATAATTGTGCAGTTACACTTTCACCCATCCCTACTACTACTTATACTTACAATAAAAATGTCAACATATAACTGAATAATGTTTGCAAAGATATTTTTATTAACAGAACCTTATTTATTGAAACTAATAAAACTAAACTTCGCAAAAACTTAAGGGACTGCTTTCATGCTCAAGCTGTGAGACGCTTATACGACTCGTTCCAAATGGTGGAACGGAAGATGGACAGTGTGGCAAATGTACATTGTACTGATTGTACAAGCTTCTCCTCTATATGACTGTAGCCGTGTAGCCTCCCAGCAAACACGAAGTTCTTACAGATCTTTTACGATGTCTTTTACAAGATTTCTTTCAGAAACTTCGTAAAGTCATCTGAAAGATTTCTTGTGGCAACTTTCTTAAGTCATCTTTTAAAAAGACATCTTTTAAGATGTCTTCTACAAGATTTCTTCAAGAAACTTCGTAAAGTCATCTAAAAGATTTCTAATGTCAACTTCCTGAAGTTATCGTTTAAGGTGGCTCCTCACTATAAATCCCACAAGAAGAGTAAGCATACTGCAACACAGCTTTTCATTGGCTGTGGAGGTTCTTGACTAAAAATGGATAGGTACCTATAGTCCCTTCAAAAAAAGTTTAGTCACATCTACACCGTTGACCTATAAGTATCGTACAATACAGTGACCCGAGCAGACGTATGTATACAAATCTGACAACATAACTCTTGTATGTAAATAATAATAAGCTGACGATAAGTAACTAATAATAAGCCACTGGTGACCAAAGACAAAAAAACTTTATCGTGATATATTCTATTAATTTTATCTATTAGTCAAAAAAGTACATAAGTCAGCCCCGCATTAAATTATTTTCTTAGTTCAGCGTCTCATTTATTTTTATTATAATTACGATTCCCCACAACTCCTATTCATTTTACGTACAACTTTCTGACCAATTCAAACTACGCGGGCTACCGCTCTTCGGTGTAGCAGACGCCCCACACTTTTCATCTGTTCCGTGACTTGCACAGTTATCTACTATTTTCACAAAATATCCTATAAAACCCATGGTAATGTCCAAGTACCTGAATGTCGTTGGAAAGATTCTGATTTCTTCTATCTGCTACATAGTTTTCTATTAAGAACTACAGTATCTTTGCTGAGATATCATACAACCTGCGCCACCAATTTGACGACCCTCCATAAGAGGCTATGTTACAGAGTCTATTTTCCAGTTAGTTTTTTTCAACAATTTTAGTGGTGACGAGGTCTAAAATTTTGGGAAAAGACTCCTTGCACCTTCAAGAATCATCCTTTAAAATATCATTTAATACTCCAGTGTTTTGATTTAGTGAGGAGCCCCTTTAAAAAGACATCTTCGAAGACGTCTTTAACAAGATTTCTTTAGGAAATTTTGTAAAGTCATCTGAAAGATTGCTTGTGGCAACCCACTAAAGTCTTTTTTTTTTTTTTTTTTTTTTTTTTGTTTGATGGAGCGGGGAGGAGAAAATCTTCATAGACACCCCAGCTAATCTGGTGGTAGTGTCGGATTCACCCGGTGTGCCTACCGACTAAAAAACTAACCTCCCCGCACGGGACAGGTCCGTGAGGACCACTCCCCTAGAAGACAAAAGGGCATAAGAGGAGAAAGAAGAAGGAAAATAACGGAGAATTTCGGAGGCCGACTCGCTCTCGAAGAGATGAGAGGAGGGGGCACTTACGCATCTGGGCGAAGCTCGAAACTTGGCTTGCGCCGGAATAGAGTTAGAGAAGCTTAAATTTTGTGTTATTGTATGTGTGTGAGTGTAGATGTGTAAGTCCGCTGGGTATTGTGTATTTGGAAGCGTACTTGTGATTAGTGTAAGTGTTGTATAGGGTTGAGGCCGTAGAGGATACGGCGGATAGAAGGGTGCTCCTGAGGGGAGCGTACGAATTGAAGTCGCGTTCGTTTCGTCGAGATCATGGAGATGAAGATGATGCATCCGATGGAAGCAGGGGGGATTGAAGACCTAGAGTATATTGAGGGTCTTCGGGGTTCTGTGCTAGAGCGCAGGGACGTCTTATAAGGTCGAAGCGACCGGGTTGGAGGTTCGCGAGTGCGGCGATGGTGGGGTTTGGGTGGTCCGTAATGGAGGCGTGGATTTTAGACGCACGGACGGGGGCTGCTTGAATTGGAGGGACGATGTTAAACTCCTTGATAATCTGGGTATTCCTGATGTACCATGGAATACCCAGGACCGATCTCAGTATCTTCATGAAAGGGCCCTGGATGCCCTGTAGTCGGTTTCCCTTTGCAGCGCCCCACGTTGGTATCGCGTAGGTGCTGATGCTCTTGATTATGGCGTTGAAGGTGCGCAGCTTGGTCTTCTGGGAGATGGCTTTGTTGTTGAAGAAGGGCTTTAGTTGTACGAAGGCTCCATATGCCTTTCCGCGGGTGCTGTTGATGTGCCTAACGTACGTGAGTCAACGGTCTAGCGTTACGCCAAGGTACTTGGCGGAGTAGCTCCAGTCGATTTCTACTCCGTTGACCTTTATCTTCTGCAGTTTCTTCCTTGGATATTTCCAGGAGACGAGCATGGCTATAGTCTTTGCCTCGTTTACGACCAGTTTCCAAAGACTATACCAGTTATGGAGAGTGACGATGTGCTCGTTTAGGAAGGTGGTGCACCGAGAGTGTTGTTTTGACGTGCAGCTGACCGCGACGTCGTCTGCATAGACGTACGTGTTGATGTTTTCGCGCTGGGGCAGGTCGTGGCAAAAAATGTTGAAAAGGGTGGGTGAGAGTTTGGAGCCTTGTGGGACTCCGGAGGTTATTGGGCGGGGGTCGGAGAGGGAGTCGCCTACTTTAACGCGGATAAATCTGTCCGAGAGGTAAGATTTGACGGTGCCTATGAGGTAGTGTGGAAAACCTAACTGTATAAGCTTGTACAGGAGGCCCTCGTGCCAAACTCTGTCGAAGGCCTGCTGTACATCTAGAAAAGCTATCGCGGTGAAGTTTTTGTGTATGAGGCTATCGGAGAGGTCTTCGGTAACTCTCAGAAGCTGGTGTACGGCCGAATGTCTGGCTCTAAAACCGTACTGCACGTCTGGAAGGATGTTATTTTCCGTGGCGTGCTTGTTTAGGCGGGTGAGAATGACGCATTCGGTGATTTTACTGGGCGATGAAAGTAGGCTAATGGGTCTGTGGCTCGCGGGGTTGCTGAGGGGTTTTCCTGGCTTCGGGAGGCAGATGACCGTAGCCACCTTCCACGCAATTGGGAAATAACGAAGGCGCATCACAGCGTTGGTGATGTTGCAAATTGCCGTGATGAATTTTTGAGGGAGGATTTTCAGGATGCTATTGGAGATACCGTCACTGCCAGGAGCTTTTCGAGTTTTTAGGGATCGGATGATGCCTCTGATTTCGAAGGGTGTACAGTGTTCGAAATCTGGATTGTCTAGGACCTGTTGCTGCACCGTGTGGGTGATCCTCGTGTGTTCCTGCGCTAGTTCTTCAGCGCTAAGGTTGGGGGAGCATTGATTTTGCAGCGAATCTGCAAAGATCTCTGCTTTGTCCGAATCTAGCGAGTAGAGTTTGTTCCCTTGTTGAAGGGGGGGGGGAGGGAAGGCCGTTTGTTACGGAGTTTTTTAACGACCTTCCAAGCGTTCCTTGGGTGGGACTCTGCCTCCGCTATGAATTTGTTAAATTCCTTGTTTCGGAATTCTAAGACTTGGCATTTGACTTCCCTTTCAAGGGAGTTAAGGTGAACTTTAAGTTCGGGGGTTCTCCTTTTTTGCCAGAGTTTCTGGACTCTTTTCTTCTCCTTGATGAGACGCAGGAGGTCGCGAGGGAGTTTAAGTGTGTGTTGGGGAGCTGTGGTTGTTGTGGTGGCTTCGTGTGTGCATTTGTTGAGTTCGTCAGTGAATTCGTCTACTGCTATGTCGAGTTCCGTTTGGGACCTGATGGGACGACATTTAAATGGGGAGGATTCGAGGTTATACGCAAGGTGGACCCAGTCTATGCGGCTGGTGGTGACAGGTATGGTGAGAAGGGATCTTGGGATCTCTAGGTAGACTGGGTTATGGTTGCAAGGGAGGTCTGGGGATGTTCGTGGTTCTTTAGGGATGGTCAAGTTTTTCGTCAGGAATATGTCTAAGATGTCTGGGTCTTGGTCTGGTGAGCTGGGGTAGTGAGTCGGTTCACTCGGAACCTCAATGTTGATGTTGAGGTTGCGCAAGTGTTTGAGGAGGGAACGACCTTTGGGATTTTCGTGTTTGCATCCCCACGATTTGTGCTTGGCGTTTAGATCACCAGCAATTATCGTAGGAATGTTGGAGTTAAACAGCGGGATTATGCATTGGAGGTTTGGATCATCCGTTGGAGGAGAATAGAGGGAGATGATCCTAATGGAGGCAGATGAGGTGGTGTGTACTTCAATGCCAACTGCTTCGCAGTTGGCAGCGTCCGTGCTTATGACTCGATGGCGGATGCCCTTGCGTACAAGGATAGCCACTCCGCCATGGGATTTTTCGCGTCTGTCACGTCTGTGTACCGTGTAGTTTGGTATGTAAAGTGTTTTTGTGTTGTCTAGGTGTGTTTCAGTGATGCCTGCAATGTCGATGTCTTTTGTCTGGAGTATGTGTGTGAGTTCAGGCGTTTTGTGTGAGATGCTGTTCGCGTTCCAGTTGAGTAGCGTAAAGTCTCTGTCTAGCGTGCTGCTGTTCTGTTGCCCTCGAGACCGGACACTCTTTGGTCGAGGCGAGTCAGCAGGGTCATTATGGAATGGAGGATTGTCTCGGTGGTCGGGGGTGTGTTGAGCAGGGGAGTCGAGGGAGGAGCTCCTGTTCGGTGTTGTTGAGAGGATGTCACATTCGCGTATGACATCCCCGGGCGAATGATGTTCGAGCCTTGGGCTGTTGTCCGAGGGGTGGCTCTCCCAAAATGGGGAGGAGGTGGGGTAGTGCTTTTCTTTGAAGCTTGAACTCCTTTTTTGGGGATTTTCGGACAACCCCGGTAGAAGGCGCGGTGCTCACCATGGCAGTTTGCACAACGAGGGGTGACTTGGTCCTTGTCCTGTTTTGGACAGGTTGCGGTAGCGTGGTTTAAGCTGCAGAAACCGCAGACGAAGGCGGCGCGGCAGTAGGCTGCCGTGTGGTTGAACTTTTGGCAGCGACGGCATTGAGGTACGTCACTCGATTTGCGCTTCTGTTCCACTCTGACAGAAGTGCCTCCGAGTGACCTGAGGCTATAGATGTCGTTGGATTTAGCATCTAACGCATCTAGGTACACGGTAACCAGGGACCAGGTTCGTTCACCCTTGGTCATGCGATAGACCCGACGGGCGGATGAAACTTTTTCCTGGATCATCTCCAGGATTACTGCTTCCGTATAGCCGATGTTGACTCCACGGATGACAACTATCATTTCACGATCCTCGTGAAGTTGATGGGTGGTAAACTCGACCTTTTTCTCGTCAAGGTCGTGGACGATTCGTCGAAAGCTGTCGACGTTCTCGGGGTACACGCGAGTGCCTTCAGAGGTCGTGATCGCGCGGTGGACAGGGATGTTCTCTGCTGTGAGGGCTTTGTTAATCCTGGGCCATAATTTTTGGTCCAGGATTGTAATCGGTGGAGGTGCCTTCTTTTTAGGGGCGCTGTTGGTTTCCTCTGAGTCATTTTGAGCTTGGTCCTCAAGATGACCGTCAAAGGCGTTTTTCCCTGCGTGGGAAGAGCTGAGTGGAGAAACGTGGGTTGGGGATAATCCTATCTCCATATCGGAGAAATTTGCTGCGGAATCGTCCGCGTTGAGGTCGAGCGTGCGCCGTTTTTTTGGGGGTGGCTTTACATTCGGGGAGTTTGCCGAATTGTTGGTTACCTTATTTGGTAGCGGGGGGAATTTCTGGGCTTCCAGAGAGGAAGAGTTAAGGAGATTTAGTGGGTCACGATTTCGAGGTGACGGTACAATAAGACCCGGGCCTTTTGGTAGCGGGGTTTTCTCTGTGCGGGGTGAATTTGCAGAGAGTGCTACAATAGTAGCGTCTTTCTCCTCGTTGGAGAGTTTTAAAGAGTTAATCAGCTGGATGGAATTTTCCAGCTGAGCTGAGTACTCACTCACTATTTTCTCCAAGTACTCGATCCGTTCTCTTTGGCTCGCGAGTTCCTTGGCGATTTCGGGCGGTATTGTTGTGGCCCGGGAGAGCGGGCTGCGCTCCCGCTGGAGGCTGCATCGGTTGATGCGGGGATCTCGGTTACCAAGCTCGAGGAATTGCTGGTCCACTGGCCAGCTGTGTGTCAGGGCTGACATTGCGGGGAGCTGTGCACTTGTGTCACTTGCACTGGCACTTACACTGGCACTTGCGCGATCACTTGCACTGTTAAGCACTAACATCTCCGAAGATGAGTCCGATTCTTCTAACAGCGCGTCAAAAGAGTTAGTCACACTGACTTGAAATTGTGGATTAACCACAGTGCTCATTTTTTTTTTGGCAGTGCCCTAGAGAAGGGCCAGCCAACTGGGCCACCCCTGAGGGCGGCGTGTACGCGGGTGTATAATTTAGCGGAAACAGTCGCGCGGTGCGACTAAGTCGCGTTTACGGAGAGAGAAAGAGGTAGCCCTGAAAAGGGCCTTTTGGAGAGAACTCAAGTCTGAGTAAGAGCGATGCGTAACGGGCGTGCGCAGAAAGCGTGCGTTCGGTACGACCGCTCGAGCAAGACTGGCCCACTAAAGTCATCTTTTATAAAGAAATCTTGCAAATTTCTAGAACAAGAAAATACGTAATATATGTATGCATTAAAGAGATGTCATAAAATAGTATCTTCAGCATTTGTTGTCAACCTATTATAACATCAATCCGTATCTGTACCCAGTGGAGAAATATCTTCTATCATCAACCAAAGTAAGAGTATTGAACTATATATTTATTTATAACACTTTGTTTTCATTAAGCTACCATGCGTCCAAAGTACATTAATCTAAGTTTGATAGGTTATAATTAACATGGTTATCAATGAACGAATTTTTTTTGAGTTTTTTTTTTAAGTGAACAAGCTACAAAATTTTGTTATTTCAATGTTATCTACTCATTATAGAAAGAAACCCGTTTTATTTTCTATTAAACAAGCAAAAAAAGAGACGTTTAGCTGTCAGATTTAATGAAACTTTGAATAAAATTATTACAAATTCTTATGCAAAAAAAAAAAAAAAAAGGAAAAAATTAATACTGAGCCAATAATTTTAGATTCGTACGATGTTGAACACCATGCGAACATCAATGTATGCTTATAGATGTCTCTAAAATGACAATTCAAAAGCCTACTCTTTTACAGATTAAAAAAATTAGTAACATCGGTAGTCATAACATGCCAAAAAAAGTGACAATAATAATCGAAAAAACTATTACAGATCCACTTAGAGCAAACCAATGTAACATCGTCTTTCAACTTCCCAAAAATAATTGAAGATAAACAAAATCGAGACGTCCTGTAAGAAAATAACAAGTTCCATCAATTGATTAATAATATATTATTTTTATTGATTATTATAATTTTTGAAAAATAAAAACAAGTGTTTAATTCGCAAATCAATGAAGCAAGTAGTATAAAGACAGAGGTCAAATTAAATTCAAGCTTATTCAATCTTATAACTTTATTATGTTCTCAGTATTCAAGTACAGTTTGTGAAATATAAAGTATTAAAGTTATAAAAGATAATAAGCTTGAGTTTAATTTGGCCTTGGTCTTTTATTGCTTCACATAGTATTTGTATACACCTCTCAAAAGATATCTAGAAGCCTTCTTTGGGAATTTTCTGAAAGATTTTTTACTGCTTTATTTATTTTGCAGGGGATTACAAAATGCTTTCAACGCTTTAAATAAAAGAAAGGCACAAAGGATAGCCGCTTCGGCGTGTAATCGTCGTCTTCTTCTTCTCTCCTTCTCTAGCGTGGCGTGCGACTGTCCTCGCTGAGCCCTCGTACACGAGAGAGTGCCACCTGCCGAGCGCGGTGACGCACGAGGTGGGAGGCCGGGAGAGAGCGCAGCGACCGACGTTGCATGGCAGGGTGCGGGTCCCCGCTTGGTCGGTAAGAAAACCCGAACATCCCGCCCGCCTCGATCCAAGAGCGAAACCCTAGTCACCGCCCGCCGAAGCGGGGGGAGTCCCTCGATCGTCCGTCGCAGGGAGGCTAGAGTCCGCAGATGCCACAGGGAGACGCGCAAGCTTGACAATGGGCCGCACGTATTCGCCGGTGGCTGTCTTGACGGCAGCAGCACGGACTAGTCCATCAAATCCAGGGTGTGAGCGGGTGATACGGCCCAGAGGCCAGCGTCCGCTGGACTGTAGCAGCGTAGAGTCAAGAAGAACCACCAGGTCCCCCACCGCGAAGTTCCGACGGACAGCGCTCCATTTCGGCCTCTGTTGGAGAGTATTTAGATACTCACGGCCCCAGCGCGTCCAGAATTGGGCGCAAACGGCCTTGACGAGCTCCCAGTGCGTGAGCGGGTCCAAATTCTCTGCAGCGGGGGTAGCTTCGATGATGGAATCGACGGGAGCCCCGATGAGGAAATGTCCAGGCGTGAGCACTTCGAGGTCAGAGGGATCGCCAGACAAGGGCGTCAACGGGCGGCTATTCAACACGGCCTCAATTCCAACGAGAACCGTAGAGAACTCTTCATACGTTAGATGACGAGAGCCGAGCACACGGCGTAGATGGCTCTTGGTCGACTTGACCGCGGCCTCTCAGAGTCCTCCAAAATGTGGCGCACCGGGAGGAATGAACTGCCAGGAAACCCCCTGAGAGGCAAGAGTCCCGGCGACTAGGTCCCAGTTAAATTCTGCGCCCTGCAACGCCTCGCGGAGCTCCAAATCAGCTCGACGGAAGCAGGTGGCGTTGTCGCTCCAAAGCTCGGATAGTCGGCCTCGACGACTGGTGAAACGGGTGAGAGCACCCAAGAAGGTGGCCGCGGAAAGGTCGCCGACAAGCTCCAGATGCACGGCTTTGGTGGTCATGCACACGAAGACAGCGATGTAGCCCTTTGTGGTCCAGATCCCCCGTCCCTTCGATGTAAGCACGGAGAAGGGCCCGGCGTAATCGACTCCGGTGCGACCAAAAGCGCGAGACGGCGTGACGCGAGACGCGGGCAGCGGAGCCATCAACTGGCTTGAAGAGCGCGCCTGTAACCGGGCACAGATGACGCACCCTCTAATGTGAGCCTTGATTCTGCGTGGCCCGCCGAGAATCCAGGCACACCTGGAGACGTAAGCGCTGGTAACGCGATATCCACCGTGGAGGGCGCGTGCGTGAGCCCAAGAGACCACGAGTTGAGCGAGCGGCGATGTTCTGCTGAGGATGGGAGGGTGCTTCTCTTCGTAAGACAGCAATGAGTGATCGAGCCGCCCGCCAACACGCAGAACTCCGTCGGCATCGAGGAAGTCGGCAAGAGAGGTCAAAGGGCTCTGTTTCGGAAGACGTTCACGCTTCCGCAGGAGTGCCTACTCATCCCCAAACGTCATCGATTGACTCAACCGAACGCAGGCCAGAAAAGCGTCCTGAATCTCAGACGGCGTCAACGGCGAAAGCACAGAACGGGTGGGCATGCGCTGCAAGCGGTGTCGCACCCATCGACGAACGCGCACGAGGAGGCCCAATACAGCGCGCAAGCTCGAGAAGAGCTGCAGCAGGTCCGATACAGGCGCGCGGAAAGCGCAGCAGAGTGAGAGCGTAAGCGTGGGTGGAGGCAGTGTCTCCTGGGGCCAAGACTTGTCGTCCTGGGCCAGCCACGTGGGGCCTCTCCACCACAGGGGCTGCTGTCCGAGACCACTCATGTCGGCACTTCTGGTGGCTAGGTCGGCCGGATTCGATTGCGACGGCACGTATCGCCAGGCACTGGGTGGCAGGACCTCCGGGATCTGAGCGACGTAGTTGTCGACGAGCACGTTGCTGGCCGGCTGATCGGAGCGTATCCAGTGGAGCACAATTTGAGAGTCGCACCAAGCGTGGCAGTGCTCGATCGCGACTCCCAACTCGCTGGCTGCTGAGCGAAGAAGCTTGGCGGCGAAGAGGGCCGCTCGCAATTCTAGACGTGGGATGGTCATGCGAGCGGCGGGCTCGGTCATCGGCTTGAGCGCGCGGATGGGCGCAAGCTTAGTACGAGCGAGAAGTATGTGGCAGAAAGCGGGCCCATCTGAGGACAATCCATCGAGGCAGAGAAAACCCGGAAATGGCCTGAAGCTTGGCGGTGAAAGCGGTCCAGCGGCGAGTCATGGAGGACGGTACGTTCTCGTCCCAGTCCAAGCGCGCGCGCCACAGGTCTTGCAGTAAAAGCTTGGCGTTCAACACGATCGGGGCAAGCCAGCCGCACGGATCGAACAAGCCTGCGAGCGCGGCGAGCATGGATCTCTTTGTGGTTTGAGATTCGACAACGGGCGGCGTCAAATGGAAGAAATCCGAGGGCGGGTCCCAGCCTACGCCCAGTTCGCTGACGAGGCCTTCAACACTGAGCTGATCCCAAGTAGGACGGAGGCGGACGTCTTCGAGAAGGTCTTCAAGAAGCTCGGGCGTGCTGGCAACCCACTTTCGCAGAGGAAAACCGCCCGCTTGAAGAAGTCCGATCAGCTGGTCGCGCAGACGCTTGGCCGAGCCGATGTCATCAGCGCCGGAGAGGATGTCATCAACGTAGCGATCGTTCATCACCACTGGGACGGCCTCGGGCCAGCGGCGGCCGCCATCCTCACACAGCTGCTGTACGACCCGTACTGACAGGTACGGGGAGCACAAGGCACCGTAGGTAACGGTGAGTAGTTGGTTGTGCGTAGGTGGCTGCTTTGGGTCGGAGCTCCACAGAATGCGCTGCAGGTCGACATCGCGTTCATCAATCAGGATCTGGTGGAATATCATGCGAACGTCAGTGCAGAACGCAATCCGGTGACGACGCCAACGCAGGAGCACACTGGGGAGAGCCGTCTGGAGCCGAGGATCAGCATGGAGCACGTCGTTTAGGCTATAGCCACTGGAAGTCGGGCTCGACGCGTTGAAAACAACGCGCAGTTTGCGACCTTGGTTGCCGTGCTGCCAAATGCCGTGATGTTGGATATAGTGCACTGGACGGTGCGATGCAGCGAGTTGGTCATCAGTAAGGGGGTTCATATGACCGAGGGCAATATACTCTGCCATGAACCGGGCGTACTCAGAAGCCATCTCAGGAGTCCGCTGCAGCCGACGATGCAACGAGCGCAAACCCGCGGTGGCGCCCTGCAGACTGTCACCAAGGAGGCGCACAGCGTCATGTTTCAGCGGAAGTCGCACAATGTAACGCCCGTCGTCAGCGCGATGATAATCGGCGAAGATTCGCTCGCATTCCACATCCTCAGGCGCTCGGCGGCTGACATGTGGCACCTCCTCGATCTCCCAGAATCGCTGGAGCCGCGCAGCCAGCTCTTAATCTCAGGGCGACTGAGTGTTCGTGTGCAGAGTTGTGCCTGCGATGAGGGCGTTTGAGCCCAGGCCAGGGGCCCGGCCGACCAGAGTCCAGCCAAGAGCCGTGCGCTGTCCGACGAGCTCGTCACGCTGAACGTAACCTGGTTCGATAAGGCGGTGGTAAACGTCGACTCCGAGCAGAATGTCTACACGGCGAGGTGTGCCAAACGCTGGATCGGCCAGAGGCTCAAGATCGAGCCACTGTCTCATCACGGCTGGGTGCAAGGGGGCAGACGGAGAGGTGAGCCCGAGCCGCGGCAAGCAGAGCGCTGTCAGGTGGATTGGCGGTGCATGCTCTCCAGTTTCAAGGTGTAGATGCGCTCGGGTTCTCGAAGGGATGGTCAACCCTTCCCCAACCCCATGAATGCTCGCCTCGTTGACTTCTAGCGCTGCGCCGAGCTGCTGGGCCAACCAAATGGAGATGAGTGTAACCTCAGAGCACGCATCAAGGAGAGCTCGACCAGCGACTCGTCGGCCGGTGGGACCGGTAAGCTGGACAAGAGCGGTCGGAAGTACGGCTAGTCAGGACGATGGAGGCCCCTGATGCTGTGAATCGGTGGTGGACGGGCCCGCGGGGTCGACTTTTGGCTTCTTGGGCGAAGAGGGATGCTGATCCGATTCAGGCTTGTGCCGATGGTTGCTCTCGTGCAGCAGACTGTGGTGGGGCTCCCTGCACTGCTGGCAGACGGACCGTGAAGGGCAGAACTTTACTGCGTGACCTGGTCTCAGGCAGTTAAAACATAACTGCCCTTGATAGACCATGCGTCGCCGGGCCTGCGCGTCAAGGCCTTGAAATTGCGCGCAGTGACCCAGGTAGTGCGACTCTCTGCACGACGGGCATGGCGGCAGCGAGCTACTGGTGGCAAGGGCTCTAAAGTTTCGTCCAGGAAACGGGGGGGCCGGAGAGCGCATGCTGGCCGTGTTGGCTGGTCGAGCAGGGCGAGAGGCCTCGACGGAGCTGAGCGCGCAGCACTGTCGACGAAGGAAAGTCGTTAAGGCAGCAAAAGTGGCAACATCCGCCGTGGTGTCCGTGCCAGCGCTCTCCAGTCGCTCGATCTTGTCCTCCTGCGCGCGCCGGGTCGTTGGATCCATGCCAGTCATCGCGCAGGAGACAATCCAGTCGTCCCACTGAGACACAGGACGACCCAGAGCTTCCAGCTGATCTCAATGTTTTCCCAGGGTGTCGAGGAGACCCTGAAGCCCTCGAGCTGACTCTTCCTTCAAAGACTTGATGTTACGGAGCGCCATGATATGATCATGGATGAGAAGACGGCGGTGCTCGAAACGTGCTTCGAGTAAGGCCCAAGCCGTTGGGTAATTGGCACCAATGGTCTGAATGGTGTCGAGAGCGGCCTTGGCGTCTCCGTCCACCAAGGATTTCAAATAAAACAGCCTCTCCACGTCGGTGAGCTGTTTATCGTCGTAGACGAGCGCGCAGAAGAGGTCCCGGAAACTTTCCCAATCCTCTCGCTTCCCCGAGAAGGAAGGGATGCTGATCTTGGGCAAGCGGGCTCCGTGTCTCGAGTTATGACGGTCCAGGTCGGCGCCGCCCGGGCCAGGAAGAGGCGTGAGGGTGTTTCTTGCGTTGTAGAGGCGTGATCGAGAGGCGATATAGTCCGACTCTGCCGTCAAGTACATCTGGTCAAGAGACTCCAGCTTCTCGGGCGGCGGTGACTCCAGGAGACTCACGTGATTGGCCTGAAAAGTGTTCCAGTAGCCGTCCAGCAGCTCGAGCCTCACTTCCACGAGACTCAGGCTCCAGTTCGGGGGGTCGATCTTCTCGACGTCCCGTGCGAACCGGCTGATGACGCCGGCGAGGGCGCTCTGGGAGCCGAGCAGGCTCGTCCAGTCGTCGTTTGACCTGAAAAAGCGATCACTAGCTTGACGTTTGCACGAAGCATGTCTTGCCTCCGGGCCATGAGCGGCGGGGCCATGTCATCGCCCAACGCGACACAGCTGTCGACGCGCGGCGCATCGACGGCAGACAAAACAGATAGAAAAAGAGTGAAAGAGAAAGAGTGTGAGAAAGAACACGAAAGGGCGAGGATGCCAGAAGGGACGGGCGTAGACCACGCGCGTGCCAACGGGCACGCAAGCTACACAAGCTTCGAAGCCTGTCCCTCGGCGTCGACCCCCCACGCCAGCGAAGCGCAACAGCTCCGCCGCGTGAGGCGGACGCGCGCGACACGAGGCCAACATGGCGGCCGCGGCTGATGAGGACACCGCGAGCGCTTGATCGCGGCTAACAATGGCGGCCGCGAAAGCCTCGCTTTCCGACGTTCGAATGGCGTCGAACAAAGCGTCGCATCGACAACCGTACGGCCTTATCTCTGCCGTGGCTGAGCACAGCTGCTGGACCGCGGGCTCTGTGGCGACCGCTGCAGCCACCGTGTCCACGCTGTTGATAACGCGAGTGCCAGCAGGGCAAGCGTTAATGGCGGCACGACTTCGTCGCGGCCAACACCTGTGTCGAATCGTGGGAACTGTGTCGACCACGACGACCTCCATTACACAACATTTCTTTAAACTGTACTTACATTACGCTGTGTAAGTCGAATCGCAGACTGTGACCACCCTAGCTGCGGCGTTGGCTGCTCTTCTCCTCGGAATCCGGCTCGAAGGACCAAATGAATGTTTTTACTGCTTTATTTATTTTGCAGGGGATTACAAAATGCTTTCAACGCTTTAAATAAAAGAAAGGCACAAAGGATAGCCGCTTCGGCGTGTAATCGTCGTCTTCTTCTTCTCTCCTTCTCTAGCGTGGCGTGCGACTGTCCTCGCTGAGCCCTCGTACACGAGAGAGTGCCACCTGCCGAGCGCGGTGACGCACGAGGAGGGAGGCCGGGAGAGAGCGCAGCGACCGACGTTGCATGGCAGGGCGCGGGTCCACGCTTGGTCGGTAAGAAAACCCGAACAGACGTCTTTTAAGATTTCCTAAATAAGACTTTAAGATGGACATTAGAAATCTGCAAGATGTCTTTAGGTTTTCTTTTAGAAATTCTTGAAGAAATCTTTTATTTTAGCAAGACGTCTTGTAGACATCTTTAAGATTTCTTTGTGTTTTCTGGGCTAGCTCTGCCATATTTAAGACCAACAAACACAACCCTAATCAATTAATCACTGGCCCGGAGGAATCTCATATGAGGCTCTTTTACCGTCAAGCTTGAATCAGATGGCGCCAGGGCACGTCGCGGCTGTCATACTTACACACCGTCAAATTTACAGTTGTGTATTGCGTTCGTGAGCCTATCTGTGTAATGAGCAAAGCAGAAGACATAACCTTTGTAAATGATTGCAGTTGTTTGCAGACAATTTTTGTTTGCATTTACGTTTAAAGATAGTAGGAAAAATGAAGTGCAGTGTAATATCCTGCGATAAGAAAGTGAAATTTAAATTTCCTTCTGATAGTGTGATATAAAAAAGTGGCTCGTTACTGACTCCCACCGTTGGCAACGTGCGAGAGAGACAGGCTTAAACGTTTGATGTTGTTTCTCTTTCTACTTGTGCTCTAGCGCCGTATGTATATAAGACCGGGCTCAAACAGTGATGAACCGGGAAAAATTATTCGCACCCAGTTTTTTTGTGCTTTCTTGTTCAAAATATAGTTATGTACCTAAAAGTTTATCTTGCCACCCAAGAATGGGGACAGGTATTCTTTAACAACTTTTCTGTAAAAAATTTCGACAAAGTTCTTTTTTTGACCTGAAAAAAATATTCTCAGATTCTTTGGTACATTTAAAACAAAAAAACAATTAGAATGTATACACCTAAACCCTACTGTTTTTGAGTAAAAAACTTCTAAAGTTTCAAAAAATGCATTTTTTCCGGTTTTCAGGGCTCCACGAAAGTGCTTAATAAAAATGTTTTTCCACGTTACAACACACGATCATGAACTGTAAGCCTTCCTCTACAATCTCAAAAAAAAAAAAAAAATGTCGAAAAGTTGAGTAGCAAGATTGTTTTTTGCAATAAACGTTCAGGGCATTTCAGTGCGCGCTGATATGTGAGTGTATAACTGTATATACGTCTCGTGGCTCCCCGATCAGAAATTTAATGGGTTTGCCACCTTAGTTAATGGAGTCCCCCTTAGGCTGCCTAGTTGGTACCCCATTAGGCGCGTTACGGGGCGAACTGAGGGTCCATCGTAGGCTGCCCCAATAACGTAGCTAAAACTGTTGAAAACATTATACATTTCTGCGTTTGGGTTAAATATATGTGATCACAATTTAATTCTTCCTTATCTGCACGGCCGATAAACTCCATAATCTGCATAGCACGCATGGTAAATCAGGCACATGCTCTTATGATAATTGTATTAAATTTAATGATGTACCTACACAAAAAATACAAAGGGTTAGGTAAACTTTCTTTCCTATTGGGGCACACTAGAGAAGACCACATCTACGCCCCGTGACGATGCCATTCTAGGACCACATGTGGTTAATTTGGCAGCCTAGAGTGGACCCCATCAGCACCCCACTAAGGTTTCTGATCGAATCAGCGTGTAGTGAATGTATATAGTTATACACTTACATATGAGCTCGGGTCCTTATAATGGCCCGAGGTTGTGTGGTGATTGGCGATTGTGTTATTATTATATTAATTATAAATTAAGTGAGCACCTTGCGTTGTGTCGTGATGAGCGCTTGCATTACTATTTATTTTTATAATTTAAGTGAACGAACAGTAAGTGTCTTGCGTGGTGCGGGAATTGGCACTTGCGTGATTATTTTACTTATTATAATTTAAGTAAGCGACCAGTAAGTGACTCGGCTTGTATGGAGATTGGCGCTAGTGTTACTATTTTATTTATTTTAAATAATTTAAGTGACCAACAAAATCGGCCCGGGTTGAATTTGGGTTGGCGCTCGCGTTATTAAGTATTCTACTTGTTATTATTTAAGTAGACGACCAGTAAGCACCTTAACTTGTGTGGTAATTCGCACTTGGGTTATTATTTTATTTTTTATAATTTAAGTAATCAACTTTTAAGCGCCTCGGGTTGTGTGGCGATTGGCGCTTGTGTTGTTATTTCATTCATTTTAAATAATTAAAGTGACCAGTAAGTGCCTCAGGTCTTATAGAAATAGGCGCTTACGTTATTATTTTACTAATCATAAATAATAAAAGTAGCCAGTAAATGCCCTGGGTTAAGTGGGAATAGGCGCTTGCGTTATTATATTTGTTTTATAAATAATTAAAGAAGCCACCAAGTGCCCCAGGTTGTGTGGGAATAGGCACTTGCGTTATCATTTCATTTATTTTAAATAATTAAAGCAGCAAGTAAGAGCCCCGGGTTGTGTGGGGATAGGCGCTTGCGTTATTATTCACAGGAGAATTAAGTCTTCCTCTTCACTCCTGCTGTATAGCTCTGCTCTGATTGGCTTCGGAACTTTTTCAACAAAAAGTTCCGATAGCGGTGCAATACTGACTCTGGTCAGGCACGGCGCAGTGTTGGGTGAGGTGGATATGATTTTGCCATTTTGTCACTAGAAACTATTATATATAGCTACAGATCCTAGTGAGAAAAAAGCAAAAATGAATAGGAGAAGGAAGGAAGCCAGTGGTTCTCCCAAAATGTGAGTTGCAAACTTGCGAGAAATTCAAATTAGCCATATGAAGCAAGACGCTAATCCCCAAATAACTTGACACAATTTCATGCACAATAATTTATTAAACTAATCCCAAGCTATTTAACCCAGTAACCCAACGGGCTAATAAGCAGCCTCATGAGTTTGAATGGATATAATAAAACTTATCAATTAACAACGCAAGCGCCAATCCCCACACAACCGGGGGCACTTACTAAACGCCTTAAATTATTGATAAAATAAAATAACAACGCCAGCTGTTAAAACAGGGTTATTGGAAGGCTTATTTTTTACCACTTCAGAGATGCGTGTTTCTCTTCAAGCGTGGGGAGAAACAATTTTCTTCGATGGAACATATAAGTTATTGAATAAGTTATTGAAGAATCATTTAATAACATCATGTAACACCATTTAAAGACTAAAATTATAAGAATATATGTGTGTATTTGCACTTGACATATTTTGTAAGACCTTATATACCGAGAATACATCAAAATACTAAGAAAAAAATAATATACACGAAGTTAAATGTATATGATCCTATATAGTTTATGGATAGTTATTTGCTTGTAAGACATGATACAAATGTATAAAGAATTTTCTTATACAAACTTATCAGAAGTGTATCAAGAAAAACCCGTGTCATAAAGTTTGCGTCATTAAATAGGGATATTTAATTCTGGACGGGTGATACAAACAAGTCGAAAAATTGTAAATAATCATCAAGGTTCTCTATACGCAACCATCAGAAAAAAACCTATATAAAATAATATGTACAACTATTTTGTAAATTACCATATGTACTTGTTATCCACATATAGGTATATTTCGTTCCGAATTATGATAAATATTTTTACATCATATACGATACATTAAAAAGACAAAAAATTTACTAATAAAATATTATACTTCGCAATTTTATGTCCGGCATACTAAAAGAAATTTATATCAGGTTATATCATGTTGTACCGGAACCATTTAACAGGGGATAAAAATTAAGCTTAATGTAAGAAAATAATTTTTTTACATAGTACAATGAAGTTCAAAAAAAAATGTCAACTGACTATTTTAAGTCGACAAAACGATCTAAATAAGGAATGGATGATGACAGCTTAACTCAGAGGGCGCCAGGGCCACGCCATCCTGATTTATGGATATATTAGTGTATCCTTGAGAAACTCTATAGCTGGTGACTATTATATGTGCTATAGTGATAAACTAGAAATGTCGATTCGCTGCAAAACATCAATCATGCTGGAATCGAATTGGAAGTGTCGATTTTTAATTGAGTTACAAGACGATAGGGCCCTTGTACGCAAATGCAATAAGAGAAAGGAGTAAAGTGAGCACGTTCGATGAACCATCGTTTGTTCGTTCGTTCATGCTTAAGGAACGTACGGAAACCAGAATTTTTCGGTGAACCGTACGTTCCTGAAGCATTGGCTCTTATAGGAAGCGATTGAATAAACGATAAATAATCGAGCATACCCAATCAAAACAAAACAAGAGGAAAAAGTGAAATATAGTATTGATGTACTATAATTTTTTTAGAAACATCGGTCAGACTGTCAGCCTGATGTTTTCAAAAAACTAAAGTAAATTAATATATAATTCTGTTTATTCGGCTTATTCCCGCATTATTATCCTGGCTTATTATCTCATTTCTTGCTCTAATCATATTTGCGTGTAAAGAGCCATAAGATTTTACGTGCAATAGTAGACAAAATTTTGCATAAAAATCACTCATGGATTTCGAAAGTGTTCCAAATGCCGTGGCACTACTCATGTTGCCATTAAGAACAATCTTGATTACAGTGGGTCCAGGGACAGCGCGGCAAACAGGGTCACGCGGTGCTAATTGACTCCGCCATTTTTAGCACCTCCCACTACTTTCCAGTGTATAAAGGTATACAGTTCTGTACGTAAGTCATTGCAGGGTCTCTTCTATAATTGCGCTGCCCCTGCGCACTTGCGCAATGCACGAAAAGCGCAATTGTAGAATGGTCCTCTCAGATGGTGATGTGAAATGCTACTTACAAATCGATTCAGCTTTTATCCATAAAATTTTTTCTTATCACGACTTACAACTCTATTCTTGATGTACAGCCGGTGAACGACTGTGGAAATCACTGGGGCCGTATTACATAAATTTTTTTTGCTTCACGGGCGTATGTTATAACAAGCCGACAAACAGTAAAATAGTTATATGGTACGGACCCTGAGACGCTCGGGCCTATTATGATCACCCTTATTTAATTTTATAAGATTTTCCTTCTGCGCCACCTTGCGGATCCTAATGAACTATCGTGAAAAGCTAGCGTATTTTTCAAAACTTTGAGCTTATTTATTGCTATTGTTATTAATTGTTTCAAAATAAAAACTATACTAAAACTATCTAGAAAGTGTCAAGAATTAGTATGCAAAATTTAAGCCAGATTGGTTGAGCAGTTTTCGCAGTTAGCGATTACAACGGTTTTAGCGACTTTGCTTTACATATTAGTAAGATAAGATAAGATAAGATAAGATAAGATGATGGTCAAGAAGAATATTCGTCCGTTACTTTCTGTACGGATTCTTACAGAAATGTTGCTTTTTTTTTCGTACAGAATCTTACGGAAATATCCTTCCGTTACTGACTGTACGGAATCTCACCGAAATATTGCCCGTTTGTTTCCGTACGGAATCTTAAGGGAATATTCGTCCGTTACTTTCCGTACGGAATCTTACGGAAATATTAGTCTGTTATTTTCCGTACGGAATCTCACGGAATCACGCCATAGTATAGATGAGTAAAGATGACGGAAGATAACGGAAAGCTCCGTATTGTAGCCGTTTGCAATAATTTTCTACACGGAATGTACGTGGGCTGTGTCCCAATAGACACTAGGTATCTACTTTCGCAGCCATGCAACCGCGGTCTTAGGGTCAGTCACAAAAAGTCAAACCTTTGAGCCTCGTTCATCAGGCTCAAGTAGTTACCCATTGTTTTGAGATTATAAAAATTTCAACACATCGTACGATGGAAATTGATCTCAATGTTCCAGAATTTGATGTAAATACAGAAACTATTTTTTTCACGTAATTAACTTTTTTCTTATTTCCGTTGACAGGATTAATTTTGATGAATTAGTTGGAGTTGTAGTTTTCCGAGCGCAAAATTGTTATTTTTCAAATTTAATGTTCGGATTCATGAGTTGATAGGATTCCTTATTTCATACCCCGTTCTATTTTTAAAATGCGAAAATTTTTGTTTTCCTGCGCAAATCCTCAGATGAAAACTTTTTGCATTTGTAATCAGATTAATAACTATGTAAACTCCATAAAATCTGCAACTGAACGATAATTTCAAGTCCTTGCTCTAATGAATACATCAAGAATCCTAGTTAGTCTGGTAAATAATAAAATTCTCTACAGGAAACTGTGTTTAAAACTGTAAAACAAGTAACAGATGATTGAGTGAAGGTACTCAGAATAATTAGTGAATAATCAAAGGCCATAGAACGGAATAACTACAATTGGGGTGAAATAAACATGTGCTGGCTAGTGCAACAAATGATTTTTACTATCCTCCAATTTATATGATCTGCCTTATACAGCCCACTAATGGGCGTAACGACCAACCTACAAAGAAGCACACTTCAAAATTTCCCATTTGAATCAAAATGTGAAATTTTGAATAGTGTGCTTCTTTGTAGTAACCGTTGATAAAGACATGAGCATTTATATACATAAAAGTCTCAAATTTACAATGGGTAATTCCATAAAACGGTGGATATCTCACTACCTCTTTGTTGATTATATTAATTTGTCTTAAAGTGAGGAATAAACTTGGCATGGTTGCTGACCATCAGATCATAATCAGCTAATGGTATCCTGATTTCTACATTATTTTCACAGATTATCACATGATGTTCAGCTATTCTCATCCCACATCCCATTGGTGATAATCAGCTAATTTTTAGGAGATTATTTCAACAAGTGAGTTTTTCTTAATATTTACCAAAGAAGCTCTCTTGAATTTCTTATAATATTCGCATAGTATTGATCTTGTCTTTACCTGAATTTCATGTAACAAACTGTTGATAATCACCAATTATATTTTAGGTAATAATTTGCCTAAAAATTAGGCGACAATCATCTAATGATTGGGTAATAATCATGTGAAATCATAATTATGTTAAATAGGTGCTTGGTACAGGATAATGTATCTGGGTGATTCTGCTGTAAGTGGCCAATTTCGTATCCAAAGCTCATGCTACTACAAAAACTCAAATGCAATGATTAAATTACTTGAAATTATATTGAAAGTGTAAAACTTTCTTGGAAAAAACTTGCAATCTAATAAATCGACTCCTTAATAAGTTATTTTAAAAAATATTGCCATAATGTTACTTCTGTACCCTAATTTAATCTGAATTTGGGGGACGCTGATATTTCGCCTGATTGTCAAATCGCCTAATCTTTGACATTTGGCCTAACATTTATGTCACTTCGCCCAATATTTATGACGTTTCGCCTAATTTCAAAATTTGTTTCAGCTAACAGAACATTTGTATGTGTGCACATGTTATTACATCTAAAATGTATGTCACTTCGCCTAATAATCAGACATTTTGCCTCATTGTCATATCATTTTGACATTTCGCTTAGACTATATGTCACGTGGTCACGGTGGCGTAGCGGTAGAGTTGCAGTTCCATAAATCTCCAAGGTTACGCAGCATTTAGTGCGCGGTGAGTAATTAGATGGGTGTCCGTTCAAGTCTCGCCATTTCGCCTGAGCTGTTGATTTTCGAGGGTCGATTAACTGTTTTTCTTACGCTTCATCAACGTTATCATAGGTGAGATTAGATAAGTCCTGGTATTTATATGTATAAACTTTTTTAATTTTTTTTTTTATTAATCGTCGCCCGTAGGCTCAGACATGGCATTCTTTTACACAAGCATAGTGTTAATTAGCCATCGGTGCACCTGAGTTATGACCAGATGTGTATGTACATATACATATATTAACATCTGGACCAACTCAGTCACACCTATGATCAAGTTAGACGAAGCGTCAGAGAAACAGTTAATCGACCCTCGAGAATCAAGAGCACAGGCGAAACGGCGAGACCCGAATGGTGACCAAGCGGTCACCCATCCAAGTACTAACCGCGTCAAATGCAGTTTAACCTCGGAGATCGACGGAACTGCAATTAAGGTGGTTCTTCACCTAACCCATTTACTTAAACTTACAGGGAAATTTGGAGGGATTGTTATTAAAGTTATAAGGCATCTTTCTTTAAAATTTCAAGTCCCTTTATCAGGCAAATTTTTGAAAACAAGTCAGTCAAAAAATGCACTTTTAACATGTATTCTTATGTAGGTTACTTTTCCATACTACGATATCATGTAATATCTCGTAAAGTAGACTTAAGATCGTAATAGAAAAAGTTTGTAGTGAAAGAAGAACTTTTCAGCTTTCTAATAACATAACAAAAGTTTGGGCTAATCAGGGAAATAGTATACGATATTTAATCGTAAACGAAATGTCTGCCGTGTAAACTGCGGCAACGTCTGCTTGAGTAGGAGCGTACATGCCATTTTCAGAACCTTGCATCAAAAAAAAATTTTTTTATAACTCTTACTCTGACTTTATTAGCTTGTTTATTTGTACGTAAATGCAATGATATTTTAGTCAAGTGCCAGTACAACATATTTTATGTTGCAAATAATACGCTAATCGAAAATTAGAAAATCACAGGGTCCCGTGTCGCTTTGATACGGCACCATCGTGAAGAACCACCTTAAATGTATAAACATCTGGTCATTACCTAGATTTGCACCAATGGCTGAAAAATACTACACTGAGAAAAGTGGTGTTAGAGAAAGTATTATAACTATAATAAAAATCAATATATTTTTTAGGAAAGCTGAGACATACTCGCCATATTATAAAAATTACTTTGCTACATAGTAAAACCAGATTATATTAAAATTTACTATTGAACATCGTAATTTTTACTTAGTTCAGAAATAATTTTTAAATTTAAGTAAGAGAAGAAAAATATATATTTATACTATATTACGCAGGCAAAATAAATGTATAACTAACAAAAGATTAAGATTTACAGTTTGTATTTGTGTATAGATATGTTTATTTCCTTAAGATATTTATGTCTTTGTCTTTCTGGTTGGCCTTGTGTCACTGCTGTGATAACGGTATGCCATATTAAATCTTTTTGTTATGTGTATTTAAGGACGATCTCGGGGACCAGTGATTCTCAATCAAAATTGATGTAAGTTGAGAATCTCTTTTTCGTTGCATGAGCAAACGATGCGCAGACACATAAGAAACTTGGCGACACTGCAACATATCGTCACCGATCTTACTATATTATACGTACTCTGGCCGTTAGGGTTAGGTGCTGCGAGGCGAGTATAGAGACTTTCTGCTTGTGTTTACATTTACAATCAGGTTATGTATACGACAATAGAAATGCCGAATGAAGTAAGAAATTTAAAAAACGGTAGATACAATTAATGACAATTTGCAGTACGTATCTGAATTAAATAATGTGATTTCCACAGTAATGCTCAAAAGACTTGCGCTACACAAAATTAGTTATCAATCTCTATTACAAATTTATAGAGATAAAGGAGATGAAGGTATAATTAATACTTTTCTGAAATTAATGACCATAAAAAAGTTAAAATAACGAAAGATAAAAAAATTATAAAGGCAGTCTGTGAATTAAAAAAAAAATCTATGTGATTAATGTTGACTAGTAAGCTTTTTTGTATTAATGAAAATGTTTATAATGTAATATTAAATTTCAGTTATTTTCAATGTTTGGATATTTATGCGTAAATACAATACTTGAACAAATTATATAAAATAATGTTTTGCTATTTATGCTGCTACTAACGTTTTCCTTGAGTATTTAAAAGTTAAAGAATTTCACCGAAATTATTTTGATAATTTTATGATATGCATCCTGTTCTATTAAATTATTTAATTTTCGAAAATAGAGCAAAAATTATCGTACATGCATATTGATTTATCATAGAAGTGGATGACCCCTACAAACAAAATACCAACACGATTTTTTTGCCATATTGTTGTTTATTTATTAGCGTGTATTTATTGTTTTATTTATTTACTTATAAATGCAAGTTAACTTGGGCAAGTTTGAGTTAGGCTTTTTTTCGTGACCGTCGTCTGACTGTTCTGTACTCAGATAAGTAACAAGATGTTGCAGTGTTGTCAAGTTGCTTGGGGCGTCTGCTTCTCTTTCGGCGTAGGCCAGATGAGGTGTTATTAAAATTATTGTTGCTCAATAATTAATATGGAAAGGCTTTACAAGACTTGTACTCATTTTTTTCCTATAGAATTTGTTTATTACATAAAATTTTTTGGGAAAAATACTGCGAAAATTCGTTAAGTTATGCACGAAAGTGTGCGTTGTTTTTCGCTTAGATTATAGTTATAGATATACTGCACTATTAAGTCAACAATCTTTAAAACTGAATAGTTCGCAATTTAGTAAGGAAACTCCTGTTGAATATTTGCGCGCGTGTAAATAACACTTTCATTTCATACATATTTCAATTTCAGCTAATTCTTACGAAAACTACTATACCCGGAGATCGTCCTCAACTGTATACTCAAGAATCAATAATTCGAGGCTCCGTTGATTCTTACTGCTCCACGGCACGGTATGCATTACACCGCAGAGCCAGGCACCGTTTCCCTTACTCTCAGATGGCACGGTAGCATTACACCATACTGACGAGAAGTTCCACAGCGTTTGGGACGTATGGAAAAAACCACAGAGGTACCCGTGAAAAAGTGACGGAGCGGGGTCTTGAACCCGAGCCCTCTAGACGGAGGGCAAGCGCTCTATCACTTAAGCCACTGTGAACTCTAGATATTCATGTATTTTAAAAATCATTTTATTGTAAAAAGGTCTGCATTGACCGGTAATTTAACCTTCATCCTTTGGCTCCCATATCAGGCTCCGTAACCACTATACCACGGTATATTATGTTTGCTCAAGCATGGATAAAGTACATGTTGTGGGAACGTGTACTGTTTATGATACACAATAATGTTAAAAATCAAAGGGTTGTAGATCACAGTGTTAACGGATAATTAGTCGATTCAAAACTATTTGTCTGTACGTATCAATTTTTAACCCTTATAAATAAAAAAAAAATGTTTTTCGTAATGATTACACTAGTATAACCTAAAATTTAAAACTCAATAGGCGTGTATACCTATAAACATCGTATGAAATTAGTTTCGAACATAGTAAATTTTAATATACTAAATAGCAATGCAGTGGAATGAGTTACATAGCAAATTTTACTTTAGAATGTTGGACATTTTAAAACGATTACAATAAAATTTACTATGTTGTACAGTAAAAATTATGCTATCACAGTTTTTACTGTGTTAGACATAGTAATTTTTATCATGCCATGTAATAATTTTTGTAAGGCTGCTAAATAATAATGATTATTTAAAATATAATAAAAATTTCTAATAAAAATGTTACAACTTTTGTTAAAGGACCTTTTTTACGAATACTTTGCAATAAGAAATAAAGACATAAAAACCTTGAGGAAATAAAAATATCTATACACAAATACAAACTGTATATATTAATCTTTTGTTAGTTATACATTTATGTTGCCTGCGTAATATAATATAAATATATATTTTTCTTCTCTTACTTAAATTTAAAAATTATTTCTGAACTAAGTAAAAATTACGATGTTCAATAGTAAATTTTAATATAATCTGGTTTTACTATGTAGCATAGTAATTCTTATAATATGGCGAGTATGTCTCAGCTTTCCTAAAAAATATATTGATTTTTATTATAGTTATAATACTTTCTCTAACACCACTTTTCTCAGTGTAATATTTTTCAGCCATTGGTGCAAATCTAGGTAATGACCAGATGTTTATACATATAAATACCAGGACTTATCTAATCTCACCTATGATTACGTTGACGAAGCGTAAGAAAAACAGTTAATCGACCCTCGAAAATCAACAGCTCAGGCGAAATGGTGAGACTTGAACGGACACCCATCTAATTACTCACCGCACTAAATGCTGCGTAACCTTGGAGATTTATGGAACTGCAACTCTACCGCTACGCCACCTTGACCACGTGACATATAGTCTAAGCGAAATGTCAGAATGATATGACAATGAGGCAAAATGTCATGATTATTAGGCGAAGTGACATACATTTTAGATGTAATGACATGTGCACACGTACAAATGTTCTGTAAGCTGAAACAAATTTTGAATTTAGGCGAAACGTGATAAATATTGGGCGAAGTGACATAAATTTTAGGCGAAATATCAAAAATTAGGCAATATGTCATGAATTATGTGGTTTGACAATTAGGCATAATATGAGCATCCCGAATTTTGCACCAAAAAGCTCGTACATGGAAAAAAAAGATGCTTTTCTGCTATGTCCTTGCACATACATCGTCAAGTATAAACGTCGTGTGTTACATTTACTCTATAATAACATTTATTGTAAATCTATAAGCAAGAGTTCTTACCAAATCCTATATGTCCCATGATTTGAACTGAAATGTTGGTTATAGCAAAAATCACTTTGAAAACCACACTGTTGCATTTCGTTTTGGTGCTCATTTTGCGTTCAACATTTTATGTTCAACACGTCTTAGTAGTCATTTCTCTAATTTCACATTATATCAAGACAACGGTTCAAGCCAAAGCTGTCAACAATTTCTTTTTTTTGAATTGACACATATTTTAATTTTTAATTTTAGGGCGTACAAAATAATTGTATTGTATGATTAGTTTTAAACGTATAGTTTCAATTCTGTAATTTGAAATAAAAATCAAATATTTTAATTTACAAAAGCAAGCTTATTGCAAAGTTTGCAAGAAGTAAGTGCGCGTGCTCATCAGACAAACTTGAAAAAGCATAGAATATCGGAGATTTATTTGAGAAATGCGTGTAGTATTGACGATTAACAACGAAAACTTGGAAGTACGAATGATTTAAATGAACAGGTGGATAACAAAATACGGGACGTCAAGTTAGCTGTGTTCACTCCTAGTCACGGGACTGTGCATAGCGTAAATCACTTGTGTGATCCATTGAATAATCTAAATTTTAAAAATTTAAGACTGAATGATACTAAATGCACAAACATTATTCAATATGTAGTGGCTCTCAATTCATTATATTGTTTAGTAGCTGATATAGGCATGCCTGCATCATGATTGCAATGTGAAATACTCTCTGATCGTTGATGAATCAACTGATTGCTCGACAACAAAATATATTTGTTTACGTACAAAATATTTTAGTATTAAGAGTGATGCTATAATAACCGACTTTTTGGGATTCTTGGAAATTACTGGAAACTGAAGCTCCAAATTTACTCCTTGCTTGTTGCGAGTGCCATTCATTGAATTTAGCAGCATTAAATGCAGCCGAGGACTTCCCAGCTGCTGTAGATTACCTATGTAGAGAAATTTACAATTGATTTTCTAATAGTCCGCTCAGGAAGTCACTTTGCTAACTCCTTCAAACCTTGGAAACCTTCGAACAGCAAGAAATTTTTCATCGATTTTTCAAGTTATCCGAAATAAGTCCGTACAACGTCTTATCACTTATTTTGGAAAATTGTTATAAACTTAGGATTCACTTAAAATCTGTCGTCAACACTGAAAAGTGTTATTAAGCAAGATAACGAAATCAAAAGCTGTACGATTGTTAAACATCTATGTATGTATCGCATAAGTGTGCACAAACTTAGCGACACAAAAAAAATGCGTGGTGGTAATGTGACTGCGGGGCGTCGCGTTGAGTCAAAAGTTCGCTTAGAGCGGCAAGGTGCAAGGGAGGTCGCGAGAATTAGACGCGTAGACGCCATCGTCGAGTAAAGACGTGCGTACGTTCTCGGGCAGTGTGCTGCGTGTGTAACGAGTTGAGACATATAGTAGTGAGAGCCATTTGTGAATTTCCTTTGTGTTTGTAATGAATGATCACACACTCTATACCGTGTTCGCTCTCATTTGATGTTAATCAATAAATTTAACTTTACTTTCTTTAATTCAAATGAAGAGTTTTCTTTTATTGTCATTTGGTAGACTTTTCCTTCACAAGCAAAAAAGCAAGAAACGTTAAGTTCTACAAGAGAAGATCTAATCATAACACAATTATCTGTACTTAAAAATAATTAAAAATATTTCGTATGAATTTAGGCAAATTAATGTGTCATTTAAAAAAAAAACAATAATATCGGTGCTGCATACGGTGACCTATAGACTGATAGTATTGCTCGTGTCAAAAATTTTGAGACAAAACTACTTAACTAAAGATCTCGATTAGGTATTATATAACCTAAACGATACGGAGGCTCATTTCAATATTAGTGAAGCAAACCATGACATAGTGTATTAGACCGGGCTCAAATAGTGATGAACCGGGAAAAATTATTCGCACCCAATTTTTTTGTGCTTTCTTATTCAAAATATAGTAATGTACCTCAAAGTTCATCTTGCCATCCAAGAATGTGGTCAGGTATTGTTAAAACAATTTTTTTATAAACAATTTCGTCTAAGTTGTTTTTTTGACCTAAAAAAAACATTCCCAGATTCTTTGGCACATTTGGAACAAAAAAACAACTGGAATGTATATACCTAAACTCCACTGTTTTCAAGTAAAAAACTCCCAAAGTTTCAAAAAATGCATTTTTTCTGGTTCTCAGGGCTCCACGATAGTGCTAAGTAAAAATATTTTCATATGTTACAACACACGATCATAAACTGTAAACCTTCCTCTATAATCTCCAAAAAAGAAAATGTCGAAAAGTTGAATGGCAAGGTTGTTTTTTACAATAAACGTTCAGGGCGTTTCAGCGCTCGCTCCCGCATGAGTATATATACGTTTCGTGGCTCAGCGTGTAGTGAACATATATAGGTATACACTCACGCGGGAGCGCGCGTTGAAACGCCCTGAACGTTTATTATAGAAAACAATCCTGCCGTTCAACTTTTCGACATTTTCTTTTTTGGAGAGTGTAGAGGAAGGTTTACAGTTTATGATCGTGTGTTGTAACATATAAAAATATTTTTACTTTGCACTTTCATGGAGCCGTGAAAACCGGAAAAAATGCATTTTTTGAAACTTTAGAAATTTTTTACTCAAAAACAGTGGGGTTTAGGTATTTACATTCCAATTGTTTTTGTATCCCAAATGGGCTAAAAAATCTGGGAATATTTTTTTCAGGTCGAAAAAACAACTTTGAAGAAATTGTTTATAAAAAAATTGTTTAAACAATACCTGACCACATTCTTGGATGGCAAGATGAACTTTGAGGTACATTACGATATTTTGAACAAGAAAGCACAAAAAAATTAGGTGCGAATAATTTTTCGCGGTTCATTACTGTTTGAGCCCGGTCTATATATACGGTTCCAAAAGCTCACGTGACTCACGCGATATATATAGCCGATTGGGAAAATTAGGACAAGCCTCATGGGTGCAATTCTATTTTTATTTTTTTTCAAACGTTCAACAATTGTGACAAGATATAAACCTTTGAATAACATGTTTTCGAGGAGCTGGCGATACCTTAGCTATTTTTTCTCAACTCAATTAGTCTTTTGCAGCTTAAAACTTTCCTTTGAAAGTGCGAAAACGCACATTTAACCAGTACAAAGTTCTCTCGTTTTCGGCTATATATAAGAAAACACACAGGGTTTTGGTAAGGTTGACTGTGCATTTTCGCACTTTGAAAGGGAAGTTTTAAGCTGCAAAAGACTTACTGAGTTGGGAAAAAATAGCTAAGATGTTGTAATCTCCTTAAAAACATGTCATTAAAAGGCTTTTATCTTATTACAATCGTTGAACGTGTAAAAAAATAAAAAAAGTATTGCACCCATAAGGCCTGTCTTATTTTTTACATCGCGAAAGTCTTGTGATTTTTTGGAATCTAATAACAGGGCTTTAAAAAACTACGTCATTACTGCAGAAGTTCAATCTGATTTAAAGGCTATAGAGCCTTTAGTTACATAAAAAAGTTATGTCTGCAGTTGAGCCAACATCTTCCATTAAGCTTAAAATACTTTTAACAGTTAGAAAAGATCTTACCCACTATATGCTTAAATCAAACAAGTCGATGCAAATTTCAAAATTTACCGTTTTCAGACGTGTTTGCCGAAAAAGGAATATTGAGAATAATGAAAAATCAGTATAACAAATTGATTAGTTTGAATTTTCGTGAGTGGTTGGACGATGATAAAATTAACGATGCTATTACTTTTTGGGCTTATATTTACGAGTTGAAAAGTGCTTGGGAAATATATTTGTTTCGAGAACTAGCGGCATTTGCATTGATACTTCTGTTATTATCGAGCAATGATGTAGTTGTAGAAAGAATATTTTTCGTGAAGAACAGTATCAAAAACAAAGTTTGGAATCGAATACAAGTTAAGATGTTATTATGAATTTTAAAAGTAAAGGCACACTTTTTTGCTGTTAGTATTGGCTGTCCGAAATTCAAACCAACTGACAATATGTTACATGATTTCAAGTTTATAATAATGTACCCAAAGAGTATAGTCATCCACGAGAGACCAACAATTTGGACAAAACTATAGAGATGAATAATTTCATCACGGAATTTCAAATTCCCTACACAAGTATTCTAGATTTCAATCAAGTGATGATAATTTATGATTTTCTGATTTAATATCGGTTGGAGTAGCCTTTATTTGATATACATGTATAATATTGTTAGTCCTTAGTTTAATACTTATTGCAAATGTTATACGATCAAACTAAGTCTGAAAAAATATTTATTCTACAAATCATGTAAAGAAATGCAACCAAAGTAACTTTATATGAAATTTCATGTGACTAAGTAGAATAATTTTTAAAAAAATTTTAAAAAATGAATTGAAAAAATTTTTTTCTTCCTAATAGGTAATGTGATGTTCATTTCTTATTACCTACTTTCTCAACAAAATTGTTAAAACTGAAAGTATGAGGACAATTCACGGTATTAAGTGTTAAGAGAGTACTTGCCTTATTATGGTGGCCAATATCCGATTCTGAGTTAGTCTTAGTAGTACGCATTAAAGCTTTCTCCCAAAATTCGACAGAACCGGTGTAAAAATCGTCAAAAAATTAACAGTCGCTAATTAAAAAAATTGTTTCGCCAGAATCCATAAAATATCATAAATTCGTGAAAAATCGCCAAATCTGAACACACTGGCTACCAAACTGGCCAGTATTCGCTATGCGCCTATGTCAGGTAGCACCGTTAAGTGAGAGAAATTGTCTCTCGCTGAGATCGCCATAATGCACGAAGCCTAGTTGGAAAAATTTTTAATAAATGAAAAAAAGGTTATTAAGAGTTGATTGACCGAATAAGTCAGTGATTTAAGTTTATATTATGTTAGTGTACAAAAATTTTTGTACACTAATGTATGTATGCATGTATTTTTATTAGTGTTGTTATGTGTACTATAAGAGTGAAAAAAGTAAAAACATTGATTGCGACTGTTACAACACAACATGTACAAGTGCATATAATTATATGCTGGAACTTGTGTAAAGCTTAAAAGACATAAGTAACGCACGGAAATGTAATATAAATGTGTAAAAGTTAATCTAACCTGTCATTAGTATTTATGTTTATTAAACACTGTGTTGTGACAAATAGATAAATGTAAACAGATAAATACTATTATTTCTTAAGTTCACACAAGTGCAAGCATGGTCATGGACTTATGTATGTTTTTATTTTTTCCATAATCTTGTAGAACACCATGATAACGCCAAACAAAATTTATTACTGTACACTAACATAATATAAACCCTAATCACTGCTTCAGTAGGCCGATTCACTCTTAATAACCTTTTTTTTAATTTATTTAAAAATTTTCTTATAAGGCTCTGTGCATTAAAGCGATTTAGCTATCTTAGCGAATGACAATTTCTCTCACTCGACGGCGTTACCTGACCTAGGCCCGTAGCTAACAAGAGAACGCTTTCATCAAATCTTCCGATTGTTTCAAAACAATTATCTACTCTGATAGTATCTCTAACGTCGCTTTCGCATCGGTTACATACGCTGATACACTCAGTCTTACAGTTAGTCGAATACGCAGCATCCGTAATAGTTTTCGAAAAGAAGGCTTGAAGAATAGGTTAACATTTTTTAAATGAAATATGTTATAAACATCATTATTATGTGTATACAATAATTGACTGCAAATTAAGAAATAAAGATATGTATTTAAACGGCTTACGCTATAGTGCACGGCTTTTCGTTATTAGATTTATTTGGGTTATTATAAATTATATATATTATAAAAATGACACGATTAGCTTGTGACAACTAAAGTAAGACATATAAACCTTTGATTCTAATGTAAAATAATTGACATTCTGTAGTACCGATTTATCTTTTTTTAGGATAGTAGTACATGCCAGTGAATGTAGCTTAAGAATCACTTTTTTCACAAATTAAAAAATTCTGAAGTAATAAGATGCAACAAAACTGTAATAATATATGCACAAAATCTTGTATGAATAAACAGATAATGAAAAAATATAAAAATTTAAAAAAATTAAGTAAACAATGATTTATTAAGGAGGCTCCATCACGGAATGTACAAAAACTTTGACTGATATATTGTTAAAGTTAAGATCGCGCTGAATCCAATCGTATCTTTATTTGTATGGGTTGGCGATAAAAATCCGGATATAATTCAATTCAAAGTCAGCACTTTTCGAGCTCGCTTAACACAGTCTCTTACGGCTGAAGGCCTGAAGCAAACTTTTGACTATCAATTAAACTACTAAAATGGAATGTACAAGCAAAAAAAATTTACTTACCGTAACCCTGACACTCTCATCTTTAAGAAACCGGGTGACTTTATAGGTGTTAGCGATGAAAAAATTGATGAAATAGCTAAAATACTATTTTGGTCTGCAGTTACGTTCGATGAGTGCAGTGACAAGCACTGCCGGCCATATTGGTCTAGGGAGCGCGCACAATAAAAAAAATTTGAATTTGTAAAGTAACATAAAAACTTTTATAATGGTTTATTCGGATATATCAGTGGCCTCCGGTGAATTTGCAAATTCGAAGTGATCAGTGATCCGTTGGGGGCGAATGTGAGAAAATAAATAAAAACAAGTAAAGTGTATTTAAATTTTCTTGCGTTGATTTATTAATGCACAACGTTTCGCTGACAATATGCGTCAGCCTCATCAGGCGCAGGTACGCAAGAATTCGTAAGTTTGGTTGACTTACTCGTCACCTATCGTGCTATCGACTGACAATGATAGGTGACGAGTTAGTCAACCGCAGTAGGCGATGGAGCCTCCTTAAAAAAAATTTTAACCATAAAAAAATTGAATAAACGTTTAATATGATACACAGTAGTTGTTGCTAAGAAAAATGATTCTAAAGTTAGATAAAATTTATTTCATTAAATAAATAATTGAGTAACAATTATCATTCATGATTAAATCAATATAATAAACGAGTAAAAAGAAATAATAAGTAAGTATGATACAAAGATAATATTTTACTTTTTTTTTTTAGAATTGGGTGGAAAAATCAAATTAAATAAAAATAAAAATTTGCTTTCTCAAGACGTGCGCTTTAGTGGTGCTATGCGTGGAGGTTTAGTGCTACGCGTGGAGTCCGTAAAGGTTTAGTGAAGCAACCTTATAAGTGTGGGGTGCAGCAGGGTATGGTGAGAGGGGTCATTGGCGCAGTGCAGGGTGGGGAAAGGGGAAAGAAAAATGCAAAATATTATTTTTACACATTTTCTGAAGGTCATAGATTTAAGATCGTTGCTGCATATTCGGGTTTCTGCCAACGAATATTTAATTCTTGTCGCCACCTTGCCCAATGTTTTTTTGAAGATAATTGACATTAAAATCTAGAATTGCAGAAGTTTAAAGATTAGCCAAGTAGAGAAATTTAGGCTAACTTAAACCACCTTAAAAAGTAAAAGTATTATTCGTATGTATACGTATAAGTACGTATGTACTATACATACAACACATATAATTTTCTGTATCATATACAGTTGTTTTCACTGCACCCTAGGGGTTGCTTCCCCACAATGCCCTACACTTTTCCCCTTATTCAGTTCCTTCTCCACCCCCTCTCTATTTTATACATTACACACACATGGGGCGTTTCACGCGAAACGTCTCAGGCCCGCCGTGCGAGCGCTAAAAGTCACAGTTTTCAGCTCATTTTCTCGACCTTGTTCCTATCCTAAAACAATGTTACAAATAGCATTATCGATGTGTTTTTCAGTCAGCTTTTCGATGATATGGTTAGTTTTCCGAAAAAATCTCATTTTCATTGAAAAAAAACTTAAAACATGCTACATCTTGCAAAAGGCATTTTTAATATTTTTTTTGATAGGCTAGATGGAAAGCTGAGGTTTCTTTGCATTAAAAATATCGTTTTGAACAGTGTGCTCTCACTGAAAAATTCGAGTAAATCAATACCAAAGAGTAGACGTTCGGCCGTCTAAACGCGCACCGCGCGCGCCGCGCTGCGCTCAAGTTAACTATGAATATTATTAATTTAGAAATACTTTCTAAACAAATATTTTCTATTATTTTTTAGTTTTAAATAGAGTTTCAGATGTAGGCTTTTTGGTTACATTATTTTGCTTTGGAATAAGTTGATACTCAGAGCTCATAGATGTTTTTTTTAATTTCAATGTTTCATTATCGATTAGAATGACAGCATGGAATTGCAAAGTACCTGGTATTAATTTTGCTTCATTAAATTGAGATTTGAGTTTAATTAAACATTTTTCATACGGCTCTTTACTCAAATTAAAAACTTTTAATTCCTTGCAATAATTCTTTGCCCAGTCGTACAAGTTTTCTGCTGTTAAAATTCGGTTATTAGAGGAAACTTAAAGACTTGCACGTCTTGCACCTTTCTTCAAGTTGGCTCCAATACCGTCACACGCTGCCTTTTCATGAGCAGTAGCAAAAAATGCCATTCACAATCAATTTTAAAATCTTTTTTTTGGAGAAGTATGTTTCTAAAATTGCTCTTATTTTTAAATGTTCACTGAACCCATCAGTTATGTGAAAAATTTTCTTTACTACAAACTTGGATTTCAAATAATTTATTATAACTTTTTGATACTCATATACAGCAATTGTATCATGATTTAGGTTGTCGGAAATAACAGCAATACTTATGTGTTTGAGCTCTTATTTTTCTTTACAATAAATGAAAACTGTAAAAATGGAAGCTTGGTTATTGTTCCAATGAAAAGATCGGGTTAAATTCTATATAACAAACGCATAATTTTCCGAAAAATCATAAGTTACAGTAAATTCTCCACTTTTAAGATCTTTTTTCAGTTGATTAATAAAAAGTGATTGTTTCGTTGCAGAATAATCATGAGCTTTGAGTTTTAATAATTTTTTTTCTAGTAAGTCAACAAAATCACGAGAATTTAAAGTTTGTGTAGCAATGGTACATCTGTCTGTTTAAACCCACGGTCCATATTTTATTTCAAAAATGTTATGTTTTTCAAAACATTTAAGAAGATGTGGACGTAACGTTGACATATTGGGACAATCTAGACATTGTGCACCTAAGAAACATTTTTCTATAAAGTTACTGCACACTACTGCTTTAATACAGTCGTGGTAGTTTTTACGAGGCAGTTCAGTATTCTGCATTAAATGTTCCAGATCTATAGCTTCAAGAATTAGTTTAAAATAAAAAATCAAATATTCTATTTTAATTAAACAATACTATATTAGGTAATAACGTATAAGCATACTTTATTGTTGAATAAATAATTAAATGTTACAAAACTAATAATATTAGTTAACTTAAGCGGTGCGCGGCGCGGCGTGGGCCTTTGACGCGCGTTCACACGGCCGAACGTCTACTCTTTAGTATTGTTGTACTCGAATTTTTTAGTGAAAGTACACTGTGCAAAAAGACATTTTCAATTTAAAAAAACCTCGGCTTTCCATCTAAGCTATCAAAAAAAATATTAAAAATGCCTTTTCCGAGACATAGCAGATTTCGTGTTTTTTTCAGTAAAAATGAAAATTTCTTAGAAAACTAAACATACCATCAGAAAGCCGACTGAAAAATACATCGAAGATGCTATTTGCAACATTTTTTTAGGATAGGAATAGTGCCAAGAAAATGAGCTGAAAACAGTGACTTTTAGTGCTCGCACGGCAGGCCTGGGACGTTTCGCGTGAAACGCCCCATATCTGAAATAAAAAAATTTTTGTAAAACGTGATCAATTTTCTTCTATTTTGTAGATTACAATTCAAAATAATAATATTAAACATCCTAAGCAATGTTATCTGAAAATAAAACAAATTATGAACAAAAGAGTTTTTTAATAATACATATATATTGCTTAAAAATTACTTATTTAATTTTTTGTAAGATTAAATGTCTTTGCAGAGCATCTTTTCTTAAAAATCTTCTTCCACATTGTGGACAAATATTTTTGTTGATGACTTTTTTGTGCGTTAAGGGCCTTTTTAAGTGATGAACTTTTTTGTATCTGTTGATGCGCATGTCATCTGTAGGGATTTTCACAAATTTGTGCTCCTTCAAGTTTTCCGTAAATTTTTTTTTGTGTTTGATTATTTTTTCGCAAAGGGGACTTGCATAACTTTTTTTGTATTAGTTTTGTACATTTGATTACGTAACAGTAATCTGTGCATCTTAAAATGCAATAATTACATTTGAAATCTTAATTTTTGAAAATAAAATAGCTTTAAGTATTTAAAAGCTATAATACGTTTTATAATAGATATTTTTATGTCAATAATGATTCTTCAAATACATTTGATACGAAAATATGATAATATCGTCAAAATTTATCACAAATATTGCTAAGTTTCAAACATCTCCTGCCAGACAATACTTTTTACCATTGATTTATCTTCAAAATTATTTGAGACAAAGCCAGAATCAATCGAAATTATTTTCTATGTAAAATAAACGGTAAAAAAAGATGTTAAATACCCCCGTATTCACAGTGATTCTAGGTATAAATACTATTTGTCCTTTGTTTTCACCTATGATGATTTCAGCTCTAATATTACACTTTAAATAATTTTTTTATGCGTAAATTAGTTTCATTTCATAATTCGTCTATTATACTTGAATTTCTTGTCAACATTACTACTACTGTTTATTTTTAATTTTATATCGTGAGGTAGTAAGCCTTCATAAATCGCATTTAAAACTTTAACTTGATAAATTAACTATATATTTTCGTCAGATTCATCTGTTCCTTGTGCTGTTGCATAATTAATACTGTAGTAGGATGTAAAAAATCCTTCCATACTGGTTAGTATTTTATTGTTTGATAATTGAGAGTATTCCTTATGTAATTGTTCAAATAACTCGGTTGATGGAAATGAATTGATGAATTATTTTTGATGAAAATTATTTTTCTATAAAAAATTTTTACTGGATAAGTCTTTTACTTCCCATTTATATAGCAGTGTGAACAAATCAATTTTACCTTTCCGTATTTTGTCTTAATAATAACATATAAGGGAAAGTTGCTAAAACCGTTATAATCGCTAACTGCGAAATAATTATAATTTTTACGACGGATAATTTTTCTTTAACATGTATACAAGCGATTATATTAACACTGAATTTAAAAAAAAAATTCAAGTAATTATAGATGTTCTATCATGGTTTAAAATAAACTTTCAATAACAAAAAAACTTTATAATAGTATTAAACCATCTTAGATTATCTCCCTAATGTATAAAGCAAAGTCCCAAAAACTGTTGTAATCGCTAACCATGAAAACTACTCAACCGATCTTGCTGAAATTTCGCATACTGATTCTTGACATTTTCTAGATAGTTTTAGTATAGTTTTTACATTGAAAAAATTAATAGCGATAGCAATAAATAACCTCAAAGTTTTGTAAAAATACGCTGGCCTTTCACTTCAGTTCAGTAGGCTCCGCTAGGTGGCGTAGAAGTAAAATCGAAACTACCTGCAATAAAATTATCATGTTCTAATAATGCTTTTTCGATGTTATTTAAATCTAAAGGTAGTCTAAAAATTTTGGGACTTGTCATACCTCTTGGTAACAAAGTAGGAACAATTCCCCCTGACCCCCTACAATTCTTAGAAGAACCCTGAAGACCCCCACTGACCACCACAATTTTTCGAATAACTAACAGGCCCCCCACTGCCTCGCACAACTTTTAGAAAAACCCGTCCATAGGTCCTCCACTGACCCCCTACATAACCAGATAATATTCTTCCTTATTACAACAAGGTCTTACTTTTTAAAAACCTTTCGATGTCTTATACAATAGGTAAAAACTTTTGTTATAAAATTTTTGATGTTTCTCCATTATCTCAAATAAAATGATAATAGGCAATTCACATAAATAAAGTGTTTAGCAAATTTCCACACCACCTATGGGGTATTGCTAATGTCCTGCTGTTGACTTTTTATTAGATTTTCAATAAGTATATTAATTATTACTGAGAAAGTATAATTCTACTACATGATAAAATTATACTAATGCAATATGTAATTCATAAACCATTTGAATATCTAAATCCTAGCTCTTGCTGTTAGTCCTACTTCTCACAAAAAGGCAATTTAAATAATTCATTAAAGTTTACTAAATTATTTTGTTTCCTTAATTTTTTCCAAGCAGTTCATATGCTGGACGAAAAAATTTTGTCATAAACCACTTACGTATGAGTCTGAAATTTTCACATTGAAAAGGAAGTTTTTTGTTTTACATTTTAGTCTGGATAATATTATTGGAAAAATTTAAAAATAAAATTATTCAATGAAATATTTTAAACCAATTTAATCAAATGAATAATCTCCGTCATTCTTTTGTGAGCCACCTCACGCCCCTAGCCTCCCCACATCTTTTTAAGTGCCCCCGATGCCCCTCCACCACCCCCTGAAGCCCACTCAGTACCCAGCAAGAATTTCGTTTGAAGATTTCTTATAGATGTCTTCTAGGCGTCGAATGTCCATCTGAAAGACGTCTTTTGGATTTACGAAATCAAAGATGCCTTTCAGGTGGACATTCGCTGCCTAGAAGACATCTATAACAAAACTTCAAACAAAATGTTTGCTGGGTATGTTGTCGTGTCAGCACCCCTCGCAATATAAGGGATAATTCTACAAATTTGTAACAACTCAGTCTACAGTACATCGATAGGCTGTTGTCTACGTACTATACATGAAACTACGGCTAGCTACTGTCTCCGGTGATAAGCTGCAACTAGCTGTAGCCAGCTTCTAAAAGTCACGGTAAACGATCTTTTAGCTGTATACAGTAATCTATTTTGAGAAGATGATTCGATTACTTACGATGAAGCTTCGATGATTCTTAAAAAGCATTAAAAATGAATTCCAAAAATTTATGATATACATAATACGAAAATATATTTTGAAAATAAATTAGTTATTTTAGGAGGTAATTTTTGTCAAGTTCTTACATTCATAAAAACAGAGATAAAATCATTATTATCAAAGAAATAATTGAAATATTATTTTTATGGATATTTGAAATTTTTACTTTCCAAATAAGTATTCGTTCATATTGTGAAGAATGGATATCGAATAATGTATATTCTAAAAATATGCGGTGATGTAAATAGTTGTTATACTTACGTAACATAATGAGTATACCAGTTTCTTAAATAAAAAAATTTGTTAAAAATCAACCAAAGAAACTGAATCATAGTACAACAAAGATAACGCTACGTATAAAGAGGTTAATAAGTCAGACAGTAATATTTATGTCAATTTTCTAATGTAAATGTTAAAAAGTATCCGTAAAGGTTCAACACTACATAAAATCAGTTTAAAATTAAGAACAATAGTAATGCTAATTTAAAATTTAATTATATTACACGGTTTATGTAATGGCAATCAATTAGAAATTACTAAGTCATTGAATACAACGTAGAAGGAGGGAAAATAAACCGTGGATCTGGCTCATATCCCTATTTACCACGAGAAGATAATTATTATTTCTCCCTCTTTATGAAAATGCGTTAAATATTTGTTATAAAGTTTACCCTTTTGTCTTTAACCTACGTAATGCGCAACGTACGATAGAAGAAATCAGTATAGTGTTATGCTTACATTACATAAGAAGTAGACCAGTTTCCTAAGTAAGAGCATTCTTTAAGAATCAACTGAAGAAACTAAAACCTGTTACGAAAAAGATAACCCAACGCATTAAGGGGTTGACAAGTAAGACAATCAAATTTACATTAATTTTTCAATAGATGTGTTAAATACTATCTATGAAGGCTTATCACTTTATGAACTCAGTTTAAAAATCAGTACAATAGTTATGATAATTAGATATTTGAGTATGTGAGGCAGTTTATGTAATGGTATTTCATTAGGAAGTACTAAATAATTGAAATACATCGTAGAAGGAGAATTAATAACTAGAGAAAAAATTGGACATTAGGTTTTTATCTTAGGAATAACTTCAAACTCTAAAAACACCTTTTCACTACCTTTAATTTTATATCGTAAGCAGTTTTTAATAGTTGGGGTATTTCCTATGACTATCAATAAACCTCAAGGTGAAAGTTAATAATGTTGGTTTGTACTTAAGAAAACCAATTTTCTCTTACGACCAATTATTGAGTTGCAAAAGTAAAAATATGTTTACTAAAAATAAAAGACATCATTTGTAAATCAAAAATTTTGTTAGGAAAACTAAAAGTACTTAACTTAAAAATTCTAGTAAAGTTCTAGTCAATAATAACTGTTAAAGTTATAATAAAAAGCCGATCTCTCACTTAATAATTTCTTTATTTGTCGATTTCGATGCTGCTGCTTCAATCTCGATGAATGTTCTGTGTCAGTATCTTGATGCCTAAAATTATATACATTAGATGCATTTGAAGTTTTTTTTCCAATTTGCCGTCTCGTGAGTTTTGGCATGGTTAAGACTTTTGTTAGCTCTAAAGGCTGTTTTTTGTCAACTTTGTAAAGTTCTACTATATTTATTGGCAAGGTAGTTTGACGTGTGACAGCCATAAAAAGGACCGGTGAGCTTCTTAAGTAAACTCTTTCTTGACTGAAGTTTCCAGAAAACGTGACTGCCTTAATAGCTCAGGGTGATCTTCTCTGGCCTGTTACTGTAACATCAGACCGATTAAAAGGAAAACTACTACATCTGAAATGTTGGAGCTAGTTGTAGAGCTCTTTCTCGATGCCTCCTAGTGTTACGCTGCAGACGGTAGTGTCTTAAGTACCTTTTTTTGCAGAGATCAGTTGTTATGATGATCTAAGATGCATAGATTGGTTCGAGATGCTTGCTTATTGAAGACTGTCCCGTTTGCTCAAGTTTATTTTTCCTTCATAGCTTCACTGGTAGGTTCGCTGAGCGCAAATCTCGGAGAAAAACGGTGATTCCTGGTTAAAGACTTAGAGTCGATAGGGTAATGCAGGGTTGTCGATAGTTAGGATATCTAGCCTTGCAGCGAAAAACTCTGATTGTGTCGTCTGTCAGTGAATGACAGACTTTCTTTAATAGTGGCCGGCTTTATATAGTCTTTAAGTAGACGAATCATTGCCAGAAATGGTTGTAAACATGTATTTGTTGGCAAGGAAGTTTAACGTTGGATGGCCCATGATGAACTGATGAAATTTACGGTTAATTTGGGAACGTAAATCCTTATGACGGCCCTGAAAAGAGCCAGTTGTGATTTTTTCAGTCATTCTTTATCATACTTCTTGATGATAGAGAGTTGGCTGCGGGTAATTTGAATCTTACCCTCGGAGTCTTTGCGCACGGAGTCGTAGTGGAGGGAGGTACTCTGCTGGCTGAAAAATATCTCATCTTCGGATCGTTCCCCAAACCAACCGCTCACCGTTGGTCAGGGAAGTAGGACTGGAGAATACCTTCTCTGTGGGTATGCCGCTGGGACGAACCACTGAAAAAGAAAATGATAAAATTCCCAGCCGATGTGGCTGCCCGAACTTCTCAGGGTTGTTTTCCCTGGCTTTATGTTGTGGTAAAATCTGATCTGGTAGCACCAGGTATGTTGTAAGAATGGCCCCAAACCTCTCAATAGTTAGAGCATATTGTGCTCTGACTAGAAGTCTCCTGGTATTACGCTGGAGACGTTGGCGTTCAAATTGCGTTTTTTTTGTCGTTCTCGGCAATCTTGGTGATTCAGGGTAGAACTTGACTAAAGTTGCTCGTCCATTGAAGAATAGTGTTGTAGGTAGTTAGAATATCCTGCTGCACGACTCACAATCGTATTCTTATCGCATTGCCGATGAACGACTATGGTATTCGGCATTTGCTCGGGGATATTATAGAGAAACACATCTCCTTTCTACGGCAGGTAGCTTCGATCTTGCTTCCATGCAATCTAGCAAATCCTACTGAACTACAGTGAAAAACCAGCGTATTTTGCAAAACTTAAAACTTATTTATTGCTATTGTTATACATTTATTAAAGATACGAATTGTGCGGAAACTACACAGAAAGTGTCGAGAATCAGTATGCAAAATTTAAGCAAAATTGGTTGAGTAGTCTTCGTGGTTAGCGATTACAACAGTTTTTGGGACTTTGCTTTATATATTAGGAAGATAATTTAAGACATAATGTGGTTTTATTCTATAATAAAAATTTTTCGTTATTAAAAGTTTATTTTAAACCATGATAGAGTATCTATAATTACTTATATTTTTCTAATAAAATTCAGTGTTTATATGGTCGCTTGTATACATGTAATAGAAAAATTATTTATAAAAATCTTTTTATACCAAACTTATCATAGTATTCTATTGTTTAAAGATTTATATTATTAAAATTTAAATAGTGAGGAACTGATGTTTGTTTTATCATTAATTGTTCATACATAGTTGATTCATAACACTAATGCGTCGAAAGATTATGTAAAATAAAAAATATTTATTTCTGAGTTTGGAAAAAACTAAGTACGTCAATATATTTAAAAAAAAGTTATTTCAACTAATAATTTACTCATCGATATAATGTATAATTAATCCTCAATAATTATTAGTTACAGTAAATAAATGTTAAAATTAGAAATAAGTTACGTAAAGACTCATTAATGAAAAGGCTATTCGTTTAAATTAGAAGTTGTTTCAACGTAAAATCTTGTCATTAATTAGTCTTTACGTCACTTATCTCTAGTTTTATGTGTGTGTATGTGGGGTGTGTGTGTGTCCGCGCGTGTGCATGTATACTAGTTTGGCTTCGACCTGAAACAAAACAAAAAGAAACAAAAGACCAATAAATGTAATTTTTAATTTAATTTCTTAATTATTGGATTAATCAATTATGACTCAAAAATTGATGAAATTTTTCAAGAAGCTAGTACTGTCATTGTACCTTATCAATTCCGGAACTTTTTCTCTTGGTTCTTAATTTCAGAGAATGAACAAGGTGGTGAAATTTCAGAAATATATAAGGATCATTCTAGTGTAGATTTTATCGACAATTAACGTATTCGTGATTTTTTACACATAAATCATATTTTTGAATTAAAAGATTAATTTTGTGAATTGTTTAGTTTACTGATTTCTGTATATTTATTCAATTACAGAAAAATGGTAATCGTAAGGAAATCGCATTTTGTACCGAAATGTTTAAATATATCTACGGTAGATTAAATGCAGGTCAGATACAAATTGTCCAAACAATATGGGAAGGAAAATATCGGATTCTCTTTTTTGATGGTCCTGAGGGCTTAGAAAAAGTATTCCCATACAAAACCTTAGTATATAACTTTATTTCTCTTGGTAAAAAAATTGGGCATGGACTGGTATTGACTCAGTATTACTTTCTAAAGCTATGACCAGTCACCGAACTTTTCGTTTACTTTTAGATTTGAATGATGTTAAAAGTTAATTTTTCGAACAGGAATCAAAAAGAAATTAATTGAATTTATATTCAATAATTTGGGATAAGGCTTTAATAATTCCAAAAAAACATTAGAAACAGTCGACAAAACTTTGCGTGATTCATGCAATACAGATATACATTTTGGAATCAAAATTATAATTGAAGGCGGAGATTTCTGTCAAATTCTAGCGGTTTTGAACAACAACAATAGAAGTATGATTATATCTGAAAGTGCTTAATCATCCTTTTTTGGTCATATTTTGCGATCTGGATGAAGAAGTAAATCCTGAAAACGAATGATCATTATGATAAATTTTGTTGTAGGAATAATTTATTTTTATCATTATAACAATACTTACTTTTGTTGTGCATTCTATTTTGATGCCTCTTCAGAGCAGCGTTTTTTAAAAAGGACTTTTGTGATAGATACAATGCTGCCTTTTTTAAATCATTATCCTACATTTATTACACGTGAAATATCTGGTTTTGTGTACTTTTTAGTGATTCTCGAGATCTTCTTTGTTTTCGTAAGTAGAAAAGCAAAATTTTTGATTCTAAAGAAAAGTAAATATGAAGTCATTTTGTTATGAGTCGGTTAATATTAAACATTTATGTCACTATTTTTTTAAATGAGAACCTTATTGCGCGCGCTTGGTTAGGGACTTATTTCGTTGAACGTATGTCCATACGTCAGAACATCGCTAAAAAGAAGACAGCGTGGTGGAAAAGAAAAAGAGGGGCAGGTAGGCGCGCGTGTATAGCTGCTGCCTTTCGCTCTGTCCTGCTCTTACTTTGTCTTTCTTTCTTTACGTGTCTGCAGCTGTGATTTTAGATGTTTTCGATGTAGCTTCATGAAATAAAGGGGAAAACCATTGAAAAAAGTGTATTACGTTTAGGAAAAAATAACGATGATACAGAAATGAATTTTCATAGGCATGCGGGCACATAACCTCCAAAGATTAAAAAATACGTCATATCGTTGGAAAAAAGTAAAATACACCAAAAATATCGATTTTTACAGACATCCTAAAAGGAATAAAAATATCGTGGCATACAAATAGATAGATGTTTAGTTATGAGATGACATAACCTAAAATTTCCGTGTTTTTGATATTTTTTTATAATACTTAGGTGAAAAAGTTTAAGAAAAATTATAATATATTCGTTACATTATTACAAATGTGTAGGAAATATTTTTCGTTTTTTTTTTTTTAAAGTAACTTTGAAAATTATTTAAAAAACGCAAAATTACCAACTTAAACATATATTGACCAAACATAGCTTCTTACATATGTGCGTGCGTGTGTGCAATTTCAATAAGCAATGTTTTTGTCAATGAGAATTATGCCAATGTGTTTATCACAATACTGGACCATTTTGACAACATTATAAGTACTATCCACTATGCGAAACACACATCAATGAATATGATTATTAAAAGATTATTTTATTTTGTGTTTAGACTCGTTTTTTTTTATTGTGCCAATTATCAGAACTTCCAATCCCTTGCTATTTCAATTACAAACTGTTGCTTTCTCTGTTCATTCATACATGTATCGATTATTTTCGAAGTTCTCAGTTTTGCCGTGCGTCACATGTGACACAACCTCTTTTTACTTATATGCTTATAATCATATGTTAAACAAAAATAAATACTATTGTATATTCACGTTTTTTCATTACTATTACTTATAATTCATAATAACTCATTTGCGTATACTTGAATTTAGATAAAAATGACAAACTGAGAGCTTATTGAAAAGATAAATATAAAAATAAAGCAATAAAGTTAGTCATTCAAGTACTAGGATAATAAATATTCTTATGAATTAAAAAATACTATGTTAATCAAAAAAACAGTTTCTTTTGTTTTTCCAACCCTGAACATTTTTAAGTATAAAATATTTTTTTCTGTAATTCATTTTGAAGTTAGAAATAATAAATCAGAAATTAATAATATAGTTGAGTAAGAAATTTGTTTTATTTAATTTAATTGTGCTAAATAAACAAATTTTACTGTTTGATTGTATCTTCAAGTTTTCCTAACAATCTTATTAATATTGAAATGAAAAACAAAAAAATTTTGTTTTTCAACTAAAAATTTTAGACTTATAATTCTGTAGTTAATGACAACTTTTTTTGTTCTAATACGTGGACTGATCGGAAAAATTAAAGTTAATAAAATAATTTAGTAAACTTTACTGAATTATTTGAAGTGCCTTTTCGTGGAAAGTAGGGCTAACTGCGAGAACCACGATTCAGATATTTAAATGGTTTATTTAAGATAATGGAGAAACGTCACGAATTTTTCGAAGAACGTTCTTACGTATTGAAAAAAGTATTGTAATTAGAAAGAATATTATCTGATCATGTGAGGAGTCGATTAGGAGCCTGTAAACGTTTTTAAAATTTTTTTTTATTTATTTTTTTTTTTATTGTTGAAGGTCAACAAAAAGCCTGCACGACTTTATTTGAAATTATAAGGGGTTGGAGAAGTTATGGTGTCATGTTGAGGGCATGGAAAGTTTTAACCTCATTAAAATAACTGAGAAACATAACGAATTTTATTGTATTGATCTAAAAATCGAAATGAGGGCTAAAGGGGGCTGTAGAAAATTAGTCGGAGGGAAAAATAAAGATTTAGTCACGGATTTAATCACCGGAAAAATACAACGAATCTTACCTGAAATGGAAAAAGTGTGAGAGCATTGAGATAAGTGCAAGGATCTCATCGTGAAACCCACCAAAAACACTATGTAATATAGGAAGATATATCTTACAAGATTGTATAGTGACTTAGGTAGGAATCATCACAATTCCCCCCGCAGTATCCTAAAAACCCCCTAACAGCCTCCCTCACAATATGCAGTAAAATTTTCTTATTTTTACACTTACTTCAGCAAGTCCAGTTGTTTCTTGAAACCTCTCACAGCCCCCCGTGGTCGCCCACACGAAGTTTATGCTTCCTCACACAACCCCCTCACAGCCCCTTTCCACACAGATAGTGTTCACTTTTGCATTTAATACTAACTGTAATCGCCTGACAAATAACTTACTGCTTTTGAAACAAGCTACCGTAGCAAAACTCGAACTACGCATGCAACCTCCAAACAATCATATAAAGCGCTCATCTTACATTATCAATTTGCACTGGTACATCCAAAAATTTGTATAATAAACAATTTCAACATTTTTTACTGCGTATATTCACAAGAAACATCATACACAACTTCAATAGCAACTTGTACTTAATGTAAAATTCGAGAGTTAGCAGTTTAAACTATTAATTACGGTGTAATTATTGCACCACAACTATGCTTGTGTCAATCGAGAGTAATTAGGTTAAGATTTTAATGGTCCTTCGGATCCCCAACCTGACGAGTCCTGCTTAAGTGCAAGAGTATAAAAACTCCTTGCTCATACTAATATTCGCCTTTTCTCTTTCATCGAGAGCTTTAAAGTAACTATAAAGGTTAGAGAATGAGTTCTTCTGTGTCTTTGAAGCAAATGTAAGACTTAGTTCAGTGACTAAGCTGCGAGTTAGAGGCGTGCATTTCAAGAAAATCTAAGACTTTGTTTGGTGACTAAGATGTGTAAGAAAAGCTTAAGCAAACCAGGTCGCTGTAGACTCGCCTAAAAATAAAAATCAAAGAGGAACAAGAAAAAAAGGACTGTCAACTTGGTTTCCGACGTTAAAAGTACTCTTGTGTAGGATTAGAATCATCGTTGGGGTTCACCTTGTAAGATCTTGCGACTGAGTGCGCGCAAGCGGCGACTAACCAACGATCATAGAAGAAAGTTAAGTTAAGAAACACAATAAATTGTTAAATCATTATCAATGCGAATCTGAAACTTTATAATTCGTATTATTTGTGAAAATCAATTAGTTTCGGTTTCACTAAAGCTATTAAATTATCAGATAAGACACAATTTGGTTGTTGATTAAATCTATTTTTCTAACTAAAATATTCTAAATATTAAACTACATGAAATAATCCAAAATTCTAATTGACAGGAACATAATTCATAATTTGATGAATAAATTGAATACTATGGAAATTTTAAATAGATAATGACAAAGACTTTTACAAGAACGTAAGATAAAAAAAGACGAACAAGATAGGCTACGACTACATCACGTTAGATATCGATTCAAACAGTAGGTCAGCGCCAGCTCGGCGTACGGCTCTCCACACTACACTCCATACATTTTGCTCGGTGAAAACTAACACCACAACGCTGAGTCAACGATTTAAAGAAAAAGTATACTGTAAGTAAGAGAAAATAAAGCCTTCGGGCTGACGGCTGATACCTGATGAACAAAAATTAAATTTATTTGTAGAACAAATCTACAAATTCCTCCCTTCACTTATAAAAGTTCTTACGTAACAGATATACTAACTTTTCTCTGTACATTAACTTAATGTATTTTTAATGCGTTATTTCGCAAAATTTTACTTTCACATTAAATTTTACTTTAATCATAGTTTGTATTTTCTAGATAGAGTATAAATATGTGACAATGCATGTGGGTGATTCTGCTGTAACTTGCTCAGATGGTGTCTGGTACTTATACTAACGTGCCGTACTGAAATCCAAAACTTTAAAAACGTCAAACTGTGTTAAGTATTGTCGACTTTACTTGACATATTATCTTATACCAATATATTGATTCCTTCATTGAGATAATCGATCATTTAGAGTCAAATTTTCCAGTCCGACCCATGTTCGCAACTCAATTTTACTCATGAAAGCTTTCACCCGTAAATAAAAGGTATATATGCCACTTGGACGTGTAAGCATTATATACTCTAGCTACGGGTAATTAGATTTGTACCTTAGTCACACCAAAAATCGACAAAGACAAGTGAGTTTTCACTGCATACGTTTTGTCCACATATTTGCACAATAATCGCGGTTTTAACAAAAATCAGTTCAACCTATACTGTTACGACGCGTCGCGAGTACTAACTTTCGCTTTGATTCTGTTAGTTCTTGCTCCGATAGTACCAATACTGTGGTGGATATTGGTGCGCGCATAAGCAACTTTGAATAATTTTTAAGGATCCTCGGGTACCAATATTGTGGTGGATATTAGTACGCACGCAAACAACTTAGTTATGGACGCGTCCGAAAAAGGTTAAAAACGGAAACTAATACTAAAAAATTATAACTTTCACACTTACTTTTATTCAAGTATAACTAGAGTACACGGCAAACCAGTACGAGCCGAGGTAAGTAAAGAGATTTTTGCTACGCGCTCGTGGAGGACTGAGTGATACTAGAGGCGGACTCTAACTATTCAGTCAACCGTTCGAGGGTGAAAAGTAAAAATTAACTGAGTCCGTACCTTGTGGTAGACTGGGAGGTAGCAGAGGCGGACTCTTACTACTCAGTCTACCGTTCGAGGGGAAGTAGTTAAGAAAGTCTCTGGGCCTTTTTATAAGGAGTAGCGGACCTCGGTGACGCGCTGGTTCGATAACAACGCAAGAGAGCTTGCCGGGGGAAAATCTTGCAAAAATGACCATAGTCGAAAATCCCTTTGGCTAGAACTGCTCTAGTATAGCCACTCAGAAATTAGCACTTCCCATATCCGGTTCACTCTCCTCTTTGCGCTAAAAAAAGGGAAGGAGATTCACTTGCTCATGCCATTCCTTTCCCTTTGACATACGAAGTTGACAGGATTTCAATACAATTTAACCTTAACATTATAACAGAATATTATTAATATTTACTAATGCTGAACACCAGTCGTTTGTTTAACTAAACTCGTTGCAAAAAGAGCGGTGAAAATCGCTTAACGATTCGATTGATGCTCGGGTGAACAAACGATTGGTGATTTATTAATTAATACTACTACTTAACGCCAAAACGGTGGCTACTGCCGTAATAACTTATAATTATGATATTAGTGGTGTTAGTTATCATAATAATAATAATAATAATAATAATAATAATAATAATAATAATAATAATAATAATAATAACAATAATGACAATAATAATAATAATAAAAATAATTATAATAATAAAAATAATAATAATTGTAATAGTGATAAAAAAATAGCAGTGATCAAAACAATAGTGCTTTGCCTGTCGTGAGTTAACATAATTTATTTTACCGGTAGTTTGAATGTTTTTAATGTTACAAAAATAATACGGAATTTTAGTAGAATTTTAGTCAACGTATTTTTCTGCTGCTAGTAGTTGGAGAGGAAATTGTCTCGTGGTACCCTAGGGAATCAGAAACTTTGTTACCCCTATTGGAGGCAGGCGTTCGAACTCTCTCTCCGAGTCAAGAAAAGGGAAAGGGTTACTTTCCGTTTTCCTTTATATTTGGGAAAAAGTGTTAGCAATCAACTAGATGACAAATTAGACTATTGCAGTATGTTTATGAAATTATTATTGCGATGCAAAAAGGTTTACTCTGTAAATCATGAGCTTGGAAACTTGAATGGTAAAAATCGGGTAATCCCTTGAAGGTTACTAATATTGTGTACCAGGTTTGTTATAGTTAATATGTAATGTAGTTGTTTGCTAGTGGCGTAGTGTGTACTGGTTGTTTGTGACGATTCTGGCTTTTACTTATGTTTTCACTTATTTCTATGTATCAATTCTAAGCTATCCTAATGTTTAACTTTATATTAATCTAAAAATATATTTGCATTTATTATTTCAGTTTAACTGTTCCCAGTTAAGCTTTTGCATCTGTGGTCGTCAAAAAATATTTTGTTTCTCATTTCCGGTCAGCATAAGCCAGCGTGCATGTACATAAATGATCATTGTACTGCAGGTATCAGTAACTTGCAGGTGATTCACCTCTTTTTTAGATGGACGTTGGTCCTTGCTCAAGTGGTTTCAAAACAACATTCTTAGGGAATGAGCAGGGGAAAAATTATTGGTAATTTTTAGTTTACCGACATAACAAGACTATAGTAACTCTTTGCATTAGAAATGCTAACTAATGGTCACTTTTCAAAGTAAAGGACTACAATGAATAATTACTTACGACACTAGTACCTGAAGTTGTTACCTCTCGAATAGCCAAGTTCTTCTTTTTGCGTATTTCACGCGTACAAACATTTCATTGCGTTCCGACCCCCATGGAACAACCACTTGGTGTGCGTGTGCAGGTACGCAAACTACAGTTTTTTATTGCATTTGAAGATGCATAAATGCAAAAATGGTGGTGCTGCTTCTAACGTTAGTAGCCAAGTGGCGCACTCCATTAGATAGTTTTATCAGGGCTTAAATGAAAGCAAAAACATAGTCCTAATGATTAAAAAAAATTTTTCGAATTTTATGCTTTGAATGAAAAGTTATAGTGATTTTAAAAAAAATACTGAATTTTAGCCAAAATTACATTATTAACGATATTTACGCTCTAATTGAGACAGCTGTAACTTTTGAATGAAGGCACAAAATCGAACAAAACTTTTTTTTAATTAATAGATCTTGATCCCAGCTTTCATTTCAGCCCAGTAAGAACACTTGAACTATTGGAGGAGCTTAGCTACACGTGAGAGAAAGTGATACAATTTTCCGAAAATCGATGAAATCAGACTTTTATAAAATTTCGTATAATTTTTGACTAGCAAGTTTTATAGCTGTATTGCTTTGGATATTTATTACTGATGTTGTGTACAGTAGAAATTACATAAAAAAATTTTTTTTAACCAACTTCTTTTAAACAAAATTTTCAAGTCGATCTGAGAAAGTTATGGCATGATCACCCATATGCGTTTGTTTCTTAAACATTTTTAGACATAAATGACATTTAAATAATTTGTCCTTTATATGTTGTTTTCTGTGACGTGCGTTATGTTTCTTTGCTTTGATTTCTACACCTCATACTTTACAGTTGGATCAACTTGTAGATTAATTACAGATAAACGTATAAATAAAGGTGTCAAAAAATTTTCTAAACCTTTTACTGATGTAATTTTGTTCAAGAAAAATGGTTACCTACAGTTTATTAGAAAAAAAAGTATTCATGATAATCATCATTGTAAAACTAAGAATAAAGACAAAATTCTAGTTTATAATTTTATGGTTGAACCATGTAACAATTTTTATTTATGTAATATGAGTGTCACATAAATGTTGAATGTTGTACATTAATACAAAGTATTTACTAAGCTTTTTTTCGTTACAAGTTTAAACATGGCTACATTTTTTATATGTGACACCAGTACTTTATAGTTAACTTTCTTTTTATATGAAACTTGTTGAATTTTTTATGTGCAAATACCCCAAGCTCTGAAATACATTTTTTTTTTTTTTTTCACAAACGCCAAATAAAGCAGTTATTCTCTCCATCCAACATTTGTAAGCCGTACTTGCAAGTTTTAAGTACACATTTTTGTTGTTTATTTCCTCAATCAACTCATATTTGATAAAAAAAAGTATTGTAACATAAAACTTAAGAGCCAGAGGTGGCAAAAGATTTTATGAATATTGCGATAAATAATTTTAATTTCTTATTTTCACTGTCACAAATTGTCAAAAAAATTCTACTTTTAATATTTCAGTTTGAGTTGAAAACCATTATTTGTGGATAACCATCGCTTTAAAAATACTGAATAAGGACCCCGGAAATTTTTTTCGAGGAAGAAAGAAGTACACACATGTGGGAAAACACATGCATGAGTGATAATTTAAAAATTATGCCAAGAAGCGGTTTAAGGCAAAAAAAGTAAAATTTTCGAGTAGAGAAGTGACAATTTAAGAAAATGATAAATACTTGAAGAATATTATGCGAATAGAGAAATCGCAAATAAGAGACGCAGTTTGAGGTAAGAGTGCAGAAGACGATACGATAAAGCAATATGAGCACAAGGAGCAAAGTAAGCATGGTACTTAAAATCCATGGTTTTGAGTCAGAAAAAGGTAAGGCTTACTTGGAAAAGTTAATTGCAAAGCTGGAAGATAAAACGGAAAAAGAGATCAAAGCGATAGAGACAATAATCATAAAGCAAATAGAATAGCTACCAAAAAGCATGACGGAAAAAGCAAGAAAAGGAGATGGAGGACCGAGCAAACAAACAAAAAGAATGGACGCAGGAAAGAACTAGATTAGTTGAGAGAATAGAAAGGCTAGACAACAATGCTGAAAAGAAGGGGGAGGGACGAGTGAAGCAAAACATATTTATCAGGGGGGAAAAGTTTAGTTAGGAAAATCAAGTAAATGAAGGATAGCAGGTTAAAAACGTCAGTAAAGATTGAGAAAGCATATGTGGTCAAGAAAAAGGAGGAAAAATATGGCAGCATTATGGTAACAACACTACAAAGTGAAACAAAAAAAGAAGTCATGAAATAGAAAAATTGACTACTACATGGTCTTTCGATAGGTAATAACATGACTGTTAAAAAGAGAAAAATACAAAGTGAAACAATGAAAATAAACAAAGAGAGAATCAGAGGTAAGAAGGCTCGGACAGGGTACAGAAAGTTTCAGGTAGATAAGGTATGGTAGAAGTGAAACGGAAAAAGTGGGAAATTTGAAGAGCACAAGGAACGCCCAACGGCAGAAAAAGTAAGTAAGACAGAAGAAAAATAGAGAGGAGATATTGGGCCATTGTAAAAGATGCAAAGGCTCAAAACTAAATTGGAGAAACTCTTAAACAAGCTGGAGGAGATGGAGAAAAGAGAGAAAAGTGGGAGATGAATTGTAAGATCTGTAAGTATTGAGTTAAGTGTGGGTTTGTGTTGGTGTAAACGTAGAAAAACATAGTGTTAGTAAAAATGATAATATAAGGTAATATGCAAGGGACTCAAGGTTCAAAAATTACGGTGAAGCAGAGGCAATAAGAAATAAAATAGATACGGTGTGGTTAAGATTGAACAAAATTTAATGATATTTTTAAGGTAATGTACATAAGAATTTTTGTATACAGGTAAAGAAAAAGGTATTTTAAATTTTGTTGTAAATATTTAGCGACGAAAAAATTGTATTAGGTTGAAAGTACGGCAGAAGCTCTCTAAACCTGAAAGGGACGAAGTGTGACATAAATAATAATAAATAAAACTAGTAAAGTACTTTAGTAAGACAACAGAGTTTAAAAAGTTAAGCGTGTTTGAAAGTTGACTGAATCAGGGATATTTTTAGGCATTTATTCCTTGAAAATTTTTTTTTAATAATTTTTTATTCAATTTAAACAAGAAAAAAATACCTTTATAACACTTTAAAAACTATTATCGTGGTATAAAAGTATTTATTATAATATGTTTTTGATCTACAAATCAGAAATATAGATATCATTAGAAAAGAATAATCAAATTATACCAATGAACAGTATCTAAATATTGTAACAAATTGTTTCCACTTATTTAATATTACTTTTAGAACTATGTGTGCCATCTTTGAACTTTACATCTATTTTAAAAGTATTGCTCGTATTAAAATAACGTATCGTATTAAAAAGCACGAATTAAAATTTCGTTCATTGTGGTAGATTTATGAATTTAAATTACTCATATTTCCACCGTAACTCGTACTTAAGAATTTTTTCACTACGAACAAACAGCGTGATTAGCCTGAATCAATTAAATCGCAAATAAATAGGCTCTATCATGTTACCTATCAATCTTTTAAGGAGAATTAGTGAAGAATGAAGAATTAAAATCAAAAATTATTTTCTTTACATATGCGCTTTTGTGGCGTGGCATGGAGGGTAGGATGTGGCGTGGCAGGGCAGGTGAAAGTAAAATGGAAAATTCACATCTGTTAACATTCTTTCTTAAGGTTACAACTAAAACGTTGGCTTTCTCTGTAGCACAGAACATGCTTAAAAAGTATAACTTTAATTTAAAAGAAGCTTGGGAAAAGGGCATAGTTAATTTGATGTGGATTCTTAGATAGAAATCTACAAACTTTTACACATAATCAAATGGGACAGACATGTTTGCATTTGTCAGCAACTGTAGCTGGACAAGTAAGATTACAAACAATAGTATTGTAATTATTGTGAAGATTACTTTGTTGTTTTTTAAATAAATTCTTTCATGATATAGAATACATAAGATATTGTAATAAATTGAGAGATTCTTGCATACCTTTTCACCGAATAAGGCATGATAACACTTGATTAAACTTTTTTTCAATACCCCTACCAAGAAAACTATTTTTTTCCTGATTTCACAGGTGAAAGTGCCTTCATCACTCCTGGGTACGAAATTGCATCATTTGCTAACAGCAAAATTCTTTGTTATTCTTTGCGTGCTTACCACCCTTTGATTATAGATTAGAAAGGTTTTTTGCTCGAATGTCTTGGTACTTCTTTTGAACCTTTTAACAACTGAATGCTGTTTCCTCATGTCAAAACTTAAGCGCCAAGTCTGGATTTTAAGAACGCCCCTAACATTTCATTCCAAGCAAGGTATCATTTGAAGTTCAGATAATAGATGTGCTGAAGTGTTAAATAATTCTAAGAGAGCTGAAAAATTTCATTGTTTCTATTACTAAAATTGTATTTTTTTAGTAAAAAAAAAAAAAACATAAATTTTTCAGAAAGTTTGGGATGATATAACGAAGTAATTTCGGTGATTAAGAGCTTGAAGAGTAATTTTCAAAAAGTTTATTGCGTTATTACATTTACATGTTATTACAAATGAGCTTGAATGTGACTAACATTCTGAATTATTTTTGCCACAATATGTTCAACCAAAATCGCTTGTAAGCCTAATTGTATTAATAATGTTATAATTTTTGTTATTCTACTCTGGAAAAGGAGCAATTCAACTTAACTACTCAAGGCTAGCTACTTCTCATTGCTCGATACCTTAGAGAAGTCCCTACCAACAACCCTTGATTGATCGCTTACCGTCGGCCAACGATTGCTGATTGGCTCATTTTGCACTAGCGCCTTCTTTCATATATTTCATTATCCCTGAATTCTTAACGGCATAATGATTTGACGAAAATCGTACTGGTTCCTTCACTGACCTGGTGCTCACGTTTCAGACCGTTCCACTCCCTCAAGACTGGAGGCGCTGTTACGAGGAACCTACTTGCCACTAGAAAATAAAGTATGGAACACATTTCTGTTTGAATATTTACATTTGATGCTTAGAAATTTGAACTACATCTTTTTTCTTATAATGAAAATTGATTTGCTTCCAGTTCTTGAAGAAAGATGGAAATTTTACTATAAAATTTTATTTTCTTATGTTGTCAATTTTATTCGAAAACGTGGTATTTTTTTTTTCTTTCGTATCCAGCATGACTAGAAGAACGACACGTTATATTTGGCAGTACCCCTCTCATCCACTCAAGTAACTCCTTAAAAAAGTAAATTTGATCGCTTACCCTCTGTTGGAAGTTGGAAAAAAGTGCCTCATAGCTACTGCTATATAAAATTCCTCAAAATAATGCGTAAAGTTCTTGAAACTCTTTTATTCTTATACTGGTTACTGACACCACTGAAAAGTATATATGATTTTTTTAGACGACGTAACGTAAGCATTCGAACATTCCAACATTGAAATCAAATTTTTGATCTTTAATTCATTTTTATGATCTCTGTTGCAAACATAAAATCGATGCATTGTCACTGAGTTAATATTCTAGTGTATGCTTTGAACTGAATTTTAAATAACAAATACATAATTCTCTGACAAATCGCTAAGGATAGTACACTTATTTTTCATTAGAGGGGAAGGGTGGGCATTTAAATGTGTTCCAACGTGACATAGCATGCTAAATTAATTAATAATTTTTGATAGTGATGATCAATAGTCTAGCGATAAAAAAATGTTTTTGAACAAAATTCATGCGTAGAATACGATGGTAATACTAACTGTGTGGTATTTAGTTTACTTCTGTTTCGGTCAACTTGTCGTAATCCACTTCGTCTTGGGTCATATACTGGTAGATGTGTATCTTTTACTGACGATTCTTCAGTACTACGTGGATCATTTTTAGAAAATATACTTGTCCTTGACGATGCACCAAGGTTAGTTATATCTCTCATTCGAATTTGTGGCATTTCCTCATTTGTAGAACTACTAGGTTTTGTAACGGTGGTTTTTGTATTGGTATCGCCAACGCGTAATATTAAGGCTACTGATTTCAAAAAATTTACTTTTAATGACAGAATCTTTTAATGTATTTTTAGTGACATTTCTTAATTTACTCTTTCAAGATGTATACGATGTCTGTGATTGTAAAAATGTTTTTGTTCGAGTCCTTAAAGCAATCACACTATGATCTAACTTTAATCTTTTCGTGTTTATTTTTGAATTAAGGGCTCGTCCAGGGCCCCTGGCCAATTTAGGTACATTTGTTTCTGATTGAGTCATGCTTCTAGGTTTGATCGTCGTTAAATTGGATGTTCTTACTATTCCTTTCGTCCGGTTTGTAATTCTGTTTTCTTCTTTTCCTATGTTTTCTTTCGACCCATCATGATCACTCTTAGTAATGGTAATCCATTGTTTATTTGTTTTCCGCATTAAGAAACGGTTAAGACTTGAGTTTTCCTGGCTTGTATTAAAAAGTATATTCTTATTCGGTGAATTTAAATATTCGGTGCATCAAACGCTGACCCAGATCTTGTATGCATCCAATTTAATGGCTTATGATCGGCTACGAGAACGAATTTATTTTCTAATTACACGAACAGAAATGATGCGTTGCGTGTAGTGCAGCTAAGCATTCCTTTTCAGTTGTGAAATAATTTATTTTGGCTTTATTTAAAGTTCTTAACTAATAGGCGACAGGATAATCAAACCCATCTTTTTCTTGACTTAATACCGCTCCAATAGCGTAGTCAGATGCATCTGTTGTTAACTTAAATAATTTACTAAATTCGGAAAATTGTAAAATAGGCTCTTGACACAGATAGTCTTTTAGTATTTGAAAACTCTTTTCTTGCACTTCAGTCTATTCAAACTTTTCTTTTTCTTATAATAAGTCTAATTGTAGCTTAGCTATTTTTGAAAAATCCTTTACGAATTTTCTATAGTATCCTGCTAGTCCTAAACATTGTCACATATTTTTCATAGTTTTCTGTTGGGGAAATTCTCTCACGCCCTGTGCTTTTTTAGAGTCTGTTGCAATTCCTTTTTGACTTACTATAGGCCCAAAAAATATTACTTCTTTCTGCAAAAGTTTAACTTTATCTGGCTGAAGTACCATATTTGCTGATCTTAACTGTTTGAAAAGGAACCTTACTTTACGATCATGATGTACTAGATCTTTTGCGTAAATGATATCATCATCTTAATACACTAACATTTTAACATTTAATAAACCTCTTAATTTGAGATCCATTGGAACCGTTCGAGAATCGTTGGAACATGACAGGCGCATGTTTCAAACCTTCGGGCATCTATCTGTATTAGTAATGTCCATGGTGTGTCGCAAAAGCTGTTTTATACTCATCATGATCAGCCATAGGAATTTGTTGAAATCCACTTTCTAAATCAAAAACTGAAAAATATACGTATCCTCCCAACTGGTCCATAGTATCTGCGATATTGGGCACTGGATATGCATCACCAATGGTTTTTTTATTAGGTTCTCGAAAATCAATCACTACATTCCATCTTGAGTTTACATGGCTATCAGATTTTTTAGGAACGATCCAGAGGTATGAATTATACGGCGATGACGAGGGCTCAATTATTCCATCGTTAAGTTTTTTTTGGTACGTGTTCTTCTAAAACTTTTCTATGTACAGGTGGGTGACGATATTGCTTAGTGTGAATAGGGATGTTATCCTCCGTCAGGATTTTATCTGTAACAAATTAGTACAGGTAAAGGATCTCCCGGCAACACAAAGATTTCTGGAAATTTGGAAATTAATCGATAAATTCGGTCTTGTTCTTCCAGGTTTGAGTGATGATTCTGATTGTCAATCTGTTGTTCATTAACTTGTGCTATTTCATGTGATGACAATGGCCTATCAGGATACCTTTCTGGTTCAGGATTCTGCTGTTGATTTGAGTTATTTAAATTATGTCTAAAATCACTACATGGTAGTCCTTGGTATCGTGTATCCGGGATTATACCTGCTCTTATTCGGCTCTCCAATCTCAATGCATAATCGAAGGCGTCGACTAAAGAAGCAGGTTTTTTCGTATCTACCTGCTGGCTTATTAAAGATTCTAGTCCTTTTATAAACATGTCTAAACCCATGTCTTTTACAGGGGTCATCATATGCGCGTTGTATGTACTGCCCTCATCTTTTATCAAGCCGTTTTCAGCACCGCTCAGCAGTAGGTTTATATAATCATAATATTAACCAACCGATTAGCCTTGTCGTTGGCGCACTTTCTGCAGCTGAGTTTGATAATAAGCAACGGATTTTCCTGTCGCATATCATTTTTGTTAATGGGTTATAAAGGCTTTAAGGTTTTCGAAATCTTGGCCACTTATGCTCATGCGTGCGGCACCCCGTAGTTTTTGCAATACTGCTCTTTTATATAAATCTTTTTAATCATCTCTTATTCAGCTTTTTCCGTTTCTTATATATTGTATATAATCCCTTAGCGGAATATTTTTCTCATCCAATACAGGGATGGATTCAATCGCATGCTGAAATGGGAAGTTGGCATTTAGGGATTCCATCAGCGCTTCAGCTACTGTCATATCAGCATTGTCTTTTCTATTGATCATTCTTTTAATTGTATAATTTGCTTTACTTGCGATTTTTTTTTTTTTTTATTTAATTTTATCTTATATTCTTCAATTGTGTTATAAACCATTATACTATTATTTTTTTTTGATTATTTGATTCTGAAGAATGTTATGTTAAATCCTTGACACTTATTTGGAAGACATAAGTAATAAAGAAATATTTGTATATATATATATATATATATATATATATATATATATATATATATATATATATATATGTGTGTATGTGTGTGTATATATATTTCTCTGACATGAGCATTTGTTTGGCACATGCATGTGCAATCAGTTTGTTGTAATTTTTATAAGTATACGTCTGCCAACGGAACGATAAGTGTACTATGTGTATGCCCAAAAACTAATGAGAGAAAGTGTAACCAAGCGCGCTTGTATAATATCATCTACTTTAAGCAAGAAAGTATACAGCGCAGGGATTTCTTACCTGGCCTGTGCAGCTATATATCCTCATTGCTAGGTTACGGTAATGTAGGGCGTGATTTAAAACTCTGAGTTTTTTTCTGCGTTAAATGAAAGTATTTGCTTTCTAGCGCGCCCAAATATGCTATTACTGTATCTACTTACGGCCACTTACTAGCATGCGTATTGTGAGCAGTGTACTGAATTGTGTTGGTATTCCTATGCATTTATGCGAGTATGTCACAATGCAGGCGCTGATGCCTTAATGCCAATTATAATGTATGTGTCTGCATACGGGGCAAAATACGAATGCTGCGCACTACAACTATATTAACTGCTACGTGCAGTCCGTCGCATACAACAATTCCAACCCTATAGCTAGAGTCTTTCTGACTTAATTTGAGAGTGAGAGTTTTCTCCTCATGCGGTATACTGACGCAAGCCTATATCTCCAGGCATCTGGAAGTAATACGATGGACCTAACACTGGTTTTTCTGAATTATAGGTGTCTGTACCTTGTTTTTTTTCTATTTACTACGGTCATACATTTTAAAAAATATATGCACTGCGACCTAATGCGGTAGACAATATTGATATACCCATGTGAGTATTTTGTACGTGCAACGAGCAACTTATGTACCTATGAATCATGAATAAAGCAACAGGAGATTATAATAAGTTTCGAACTAATAGTTAATTTATGAGTAAGTTATTAGTCAATTTTTAGACTTTTTATTATTATTTTTTTGTTTTAATTTTGAAAGTTCCCTTTCCGCAAAGATTATCAAATTGTTGAATTGTTTGTTGATTTTTGCTTTAAAATCATTGATTTTACTTTCCGATAATTCAGTATTTAATTCGTGTAAATTATGGTAATTTTGTATATAATAATTGATTGATTCGAATCTTTTTTCTAAGACATTTTTTTCTCTCATAATCTCCTGCACAAGCAATTTCTTACCACTTTTCTTACCTTTTTTATTACTCGCAAAATTATGTGTCGGGATTTTCATTAAATATTATTTTAAGAACAATTGTGTGTCTATAAATAAATTTTTAGATTATATTGAATCCTCAATCTATTTATGAGAATTCTTTTACAATTAACAATATTAAGTGCAAATATGTTGGTGTATAAGTATTTGTTATTTGGATAGATTGCGTCAAGTAGCCGATCTAGGGTAAAGAGTGTCCGCTATTTCAGTAGGACTGATGGAAATGAACCCTTCTGGTTAGCAGATTCAGGGTAGGAATAGAAAGATCGATCTGGTTAGCATATTTTGGGTATAGGTGTAGGAATAGTGTATTTGTTCTGTCTCGTAAGTGTGTAGTATGAGAGATCACTATTTTTTATTTTCTGACTGGTAATTAATACACAATATTATTTTATTTTTTACTCTTATTTTTTTTTGTATTTTTTAATTTTATAACAACAAACTTTTCCTGTTTATTTTACCGTTAATTTCTTAAAGTATTATTATTGATTATTTTTTTCTTTATTTACTCCCGTTTATTAAATTATAACGAAGTATTGCAAACACCAAGCTTTCTGCAAAGGCATAGCATATACGCCTCCGCGCACTTTGCACTACATAGGGTATTACGCATCATTCATAAACATGCTTCTTTGAATGGTGTTTATTGTTTCTTAAAAAATAGCACTAAGAAAACATGTAGTAAACAAACAATTAGCTAGAGACCATCAACTACGCTCTGCTACCAATTTTTGTTAAATGATAATCAATATCATTAAATTTTGCCTTCAGTTCAAAACCGAGGATTGTAGACCACAGTCTCACAATCCTTCGCAGGCTGCGGGACAGCAGATAGTCTAACTATTTGTTTGTGTGTAGGAGAGAAGAGAGAAAAAATGTTATGTTTGTGAAATGTATATATTTAAATACCTTCATCTTTATTTTCTTCGTTTTAGTCTCTGTCTTTAATGTCACTAATTCATTCGTAACTCTTAGCAATATGTGACTGACTTATAACGTGCAATCAAATTATAATTTTAGCACTTAAACTTGGTACGATCCTTCTGTATTACTCTTCTCTTGGGTTTATTCATTTATTCAACAAGGGACTATATACAATTTCATTGTTCTTATATTTTTATTTTAATATTACATAACAGGTTTCTTTAGATTTGAATAGTGTTTCTGTGAATTAATTCAATGAATTAATAACCACACTGAATGAGCGGTGGGAAGTTACTAACTAAAACGCCGTGCAAAGAAATTCACCTTGCACGAAGTTTTAGTTGAACTTCTTTGTCTTACTTGCTATGGTGCCGGTACTTGCTGACTTCATGTGTTTAGACTTCGTGGCTTGCTTTGGCTGTCACTTAACACTTCCGAGAGCCACGAAGTACACAGTTAGCTTTGTTAGGTGATGTCTTTCGTTAAGTTTGTCTTTTTTAAGCGTCTTGAAATTTTATCATGGAGGGAGTATATATGATACAAAATAGAATAAAAATAGAAAATTTATTTATTTTCGCTAGTCGGAACTTAACTCGAAGTGTTGGAAATATCGAGTAATTTAAGTTCAACACCTTTTTCTGGCAATAATAATAGCAGGAATTATGACTCATTACAACATAATAATGTCAGAATAAAAAAAACTAAGAAAAAATTATCAACAAAAACTATAATAATTGTGAAAAATAAAGTTGTAAAATAATATAAACATTAAAATTTCTAATAAAAAACACAAAGTTTGCTGCTTCACAAGTAGTAAAATATAATCAAAAAATAATAGTTCAGAAAAAAAAGTCAACAAATGGAATGGACACAATTAAAAATGTTATTTACAAAAAATCAAAATTTATAAACAAGCTATTGTAGTGAACATTTTTCTACAGAAGTAAAGCCATCATACATATGTATGTATGTATGCATATCATTAACTGAACGAAAGATTATCCGAAATTTTATTGTTATTATTAAATAATGCGAAAGAGGAAAGATTATTGTTTTATTGAATAACGTACCTAAAATATTTATCGTTTCAATAGTTGTTTTAATTTATTACTATACAAACTTAAAGCAGGTAGAAAAATTTCTCTACGTTTAGAACAATTGAACTTTTGTCTTTCAGAAATCTTTACCAAAATTTTGCACAACAAAATTGACTATGTTAATATTCTAGAATACTACTATTTGTATTTAGTCACAAAAACTTGGGTAAATCAAGTAGAGTTTGAAATAATTTAACAACAGGTCGACTTAACATAGTGTCCTTTAAGGACTTGGAGCGATTTTTGCTTAAACTACTTTAAAATCACATTTATGGTGCAGAATCTTTTATAAAGCTAAGAACAGTTGACGGAATACTCAATAGTACATTCAAAGACAGTACTACAGTACTATTGCTTTAAGTTTAGTGGAACACGATGTGTTTTAGAGACTCTTGCCCTCAGTGGCTCGGCTCTGTAATTAAAAATGACTGTTTATGAATGCAGGGGAGAGCAAAATAAGTATACCATAATTTGATGAGAAAAAGCGTTAAGGCATAAAAAATCCAAATTTATTGATCAGAAGATAAAACAAGGAAGCAAAATGTACACTTTTTGCAAGCAAGAGATCACGCATGCACGCACGTACGAGAGTTGACCTCTTTAATTTTTACTCGAGATTTCGTGACACATGGCTACACAGGGCCACTTGGAAAAAATAAATTCCAACTATATCATACAAATGATTTAAGTACACTAAGACTTGAATCTTACAAATCACTGCCTGTCAAAGTATCGCACATGCGAACCAGAAGACAATTATAAACCAATTCGAGCGTATGAAAAGTCGCATTAAGCTTTGTGTACTAGCAAATAACTAGTTACTCAAAATTGTACCGCTGAAATAGCCTCTTTGAATTTCATTTTTGGTGGGATTCGCATGTTTTCGGCGCCTTTCATCGCTCAGGCGTGGAGCGCATTGTAACCAACTCTTTGCGCGGTTCATTTTTATGAACACGCGATAGCGTCGGTCTGTATAGTTTGTACGTTACTGTACACAATTTCTAAATTCATAATGTTTTTAAAGACCATGTAACGTTATGCTGCCATGATAATTTAGAAAATTTATTTGCGTGTTTCTTAATGCATGAAGATACTTGAGGCAAAAATTTATAGAAAAAATTGAAAAAATTTTTATTTTGAAGGGCTGGAATGAATATTGAAGCGTTTCTTAGACGATGTGTTTCGAAATTGTGGAGGGTTAAAGTAGGTTTAAGGTAGGTTTTTTAAATAATGTAAGGAAAGCTGTGAGGGGGGGGGCGAAAAAGTAGTTGAACTGAGAGTGACATGATAACCCACACAATCTTATCTCACTTAAAAGTGCATCTGAAGGGTACCAAAAAAGAAATGCTTTGAAATTGTTAGGAAGGCTTATAAGATTATCCGGTTGCAGGGTTATATGACAGTGAGGAATGGCCGAGGGGCGGTGCAAGGGGATTAACAAAAATTTAACCCATTGTAAATAAGGTAATAACAGATAGTATTTTACTTCATTAAGTAGGGGGCTGAAGAGACGTGGCAGGGGGCCGAGAGGAGAGCTCTTCAAAATCGCGCTATGTGTCTAATAGGGGTTGTGTCCATACATTTAAATATAATATACATTGGGCCTTACCCTCCTGCGGGCCACGTGCGCCAATCCCCATATGTAGAACAGTGTTAGTAGCAAGATTTATAACAATATTTTGACTGTATTTAAAGGCACTGAGATGTATGAAATACTTATACATAATATCATTTTTATTTATGACTATTCTATGAAACTTATTAGACATAGAATGGTCAATAATATACCTTGAAACTTACATCGAATAACTTTAGTAAACTTTATTAATTTTGATGTCCTAAACCGAAAGATAACTTATGAATTCATTTGTTTGGAATTATTATTTGAAATTACACATTATTCTGATTATATATGTCACAGCCAAGATATATATTATTTTAGCTACTCAAAGTTGAATAAAAACCAAAAATATGTTTTCAAAACGATATGTCAAGGAAAACAAAATTTTCTTTATTGATGGCTTATTAGGTTCAGGTAAAATATAGTGTAGCATCTGTCTTACTTCCAAAAATTATGACAAGTCATAGAATATTTTAATAACCATGAGATCTACAAAATATAGATAGCGCATTTTTAGAATAATATTCGGATGAAAAAAAATTAAAAGAAATAGATCTAATAATTTTGGATGACGCTTCAATGATTCTTAGAAAAGCTTTTGAAATTTTTGACAAAATTTAACGTGATCTGTGTAATACTTGTACGGATTTATGGTGTGGTAATAAAGTTATAGTTTTAGGTGGTGATTTTCGTTAAGTTCTTTCAGTAACTAAAAATAATAATAGCCTACTTATTAAACATAGAATAAAATTATCAATTCTTTGACCATTATTTCAGACTCCAGAATTATATGTAAACATTTGTTCTATAAATACATCATTTACGAAATTTCTTTAAAAAATAGAGGAAGAAAAAAAAGAATTTTAAAATTTCAATAAAATGAAAAACCAAAGGAGAAGCAAATGATTATTACAGTATTGATGATGCTACTAATAAAAGAGTAGATGAGACTAATAAAGACATTAATACAAAATTTTCTATGGAAATTATAAATAGTATCAGAGAATGTCACCTACTCCGTGAGGTAAATTGAAAAGTAGGTGCAATAGTAATGTTGACAAAAAACTTAAGTATAACTAGTGGTTTGTGTAATGAAGTGCGTTTAAAAATAACAAAGTTATACAAATATAATTTTGTATCAGAAATCATTACTGAAAAAAATAGTACCAGATGATGATTAACCAGATGAGTTCCGTCTTGTTAGCTTTGATGTGACTTCTTTGTTATATAATATTTATTTTTAGGCTGCCAAACGTACGATGGAGCAAAGGTAGCAAATCTCAATTTTGAAAATTAATTCATCATTTCATAAGTTTTTTCATTTAATTAAATTTATCATGGACTACAATCAATTCGTTTATTATAATAAATTTTACAGACAAAAGTTTAGTTCTGTGATAGGTTGTTCATGTAGTCCCATATTGGCTGATTTAGTGAAGCAGGATAAATGAAGCATTTATTTTCAAACTTGTTAATTTCCAATGCAGTATTTGGAAATCGATGTCAATGACATTATTGCTTGTGTTCGTAGTAGTGATGTTAGTGACACACTAGTAGTATTAATGAATATATTCAATGTAGACTAAGAACCTAATAATAATATAATTAATTTTTTAGATGTAACAGTTTGTTGGGGCAATCACAGAGTTGCTAAAACCAAATGCTACCAAAAACCAACATACGCTAATTTTTATTTAAACTTTTTTCTCATAGCCCTACATCACAAAAAGTTGGCATTGTTTATTCTTTGGTTGACTGCGTGAAAGTGAATATGACTGTAAAAAAGAAGAAGAATCTTTTGTTGTATTTATGCATGTAAAAAGAGCGGACACACATTTGATTTCAGTACATTTAAAGTCTAAGACCAAGAAGTTTTATTGTACAGACGATTAATGTTTAAAATGGTATGCAAAACAAAATTGAACACAACAAGTATTATGTCAAAGACACAAAATTTAAATACTTATTTAAATGTTACATTCAAAATTTCTTAAAATAAAATAATATACAGTTTCAACTTCTACTAGTAGTCCGCTTTTCTCACATAATACGTATTCATACACATTACACCTATCCTTGTCATACTTTTGTCAACATGACTGTGATGCGACGACTACAATTTCCTTGAGCATACAAAATATCTAGTATTTATATTTATTTAGACTAACTGCCGTTGCTGATTGCAAAATTTTGTAAGTTACTGTATTCCATTCACGTTTCATTGATTATTGTCTATCAATCGTTTCGTTATTATAACATGTATTACTTTAGAAACTTAATAAAGACTACCTGTGTACAGTCAAAAAGTTGTCACCAAAGTAAAAAACTAAACAGCATAGCCCTTTACTGTTGTTTTATTTTATCGAGTAGCCTTGCTGCTCTTAGAAGCCTTCTATTTTCTTAAAATAAGTTACGTATATGATTTATTATTTGTTATAAATGTTAGCACTGTTTTATATTTTTAAAATTAACTATTAAATTTACTAATGACATATTAAACACGTGAAAATTAAAAGAACTTTCAAATATCACTTAATTTATGGATATAGCTTGGTTTTTTGCAAGACAAATAAATTAGATTTTCGCAAATTTTTTGTGAGTACCTCTAGGTGAATTATTGATTATATCATATTTATCTAATAGTTGTACTGTATAGGGCTGTCGATTTAATAATTTAGGATAAAGCTTCTATGATACTAAAAAAAGCTTTGGAGATGGCAAACAGGACTTAACGTAATTAATGCAATACACACATACATTTTGGGAACAAATTAATAATTTTAGAAAGCGATTTCCGTCAAACACTTGCTGTTATAAAAAACAGTCATTAAAGTATGGTTATATCAGAAAATTGTTAAGTCATCATTTCTTTAGAGTTTTTTTGACATTTTAAAATTAAAAACGAAAATTCGTTCGGTTTCTAAAACTTTTTCTAAACTACTTTTAAGAGTAAATGAAACAAAAAACATGAAAAATACTTCAATAGGTAGATTAAATACAGTATCACCAAAAGATCATAAAAGATTCTTTTTAAAATTAATATTGAACAAAAAAAATAAATTGTAAAACATTTAAGAAAAAATATACAATATAAAACATTTAATACAGCAATTGCCATGGTTTTAAGCAAGGATAATTCACAGATTGATGATTTTTCCAAGAAGCTAGTACTGTTATGCTTCCTCATCAATTAAAAATATTTTTTGCATGGTTTTTAATGTCAGAGAATATACAAGGTGATAAAATTTAAAATCAAAATCAAAACTTTTTTTGTGAGTGTTAAATAACGTTTAATGTCATTTAAGTTAGTTTTCCGCTTCAAATGAAAAACTGTGGACTACAGTCTCACGCTCCTTCACAGGCTGTGGGACAGCAGATAGTCCAACTATTTGTTTGTTTAAAAAAAAAAGAAGGAAGAAGTAAAGTGTTGAATATAATATCCAGGTTAAATTACCTTTCTTTCCACTAATTATTAATTCGGATGACCAATTCGGATGACTTGTACTTCCTCTTTCCGTCGGATTTATAATTATTTATTTTATAATAATTTAAGTTCTTTTTCGAATTAGTTTTGTGTCACTTTATTTTACGTTACTTGTATACATATAAAAGGAAACAGAGAAAAGACGTGACGTCTGGTTAATCTTTGAATATTAGTTATTAACGTCTGCATTTGATGAGCGGCAGCGGGCTACTAACTAAAACGCTGCGCAAAGAAATGCACCTTGCACGAAGTTTTAGTTAAAACTTCTTCGTCTTACTTGCTATGGGGCCGGTACTTGCTGACTTCATGTGTTTAGGCTTCATGGCTCGCTTCGGTTGTCACTTGATACTTCCAAGAGCCACGAAGTACACAGTCAGCTTTGTTAAGCGACGACTCTCGTTGAGTATGACTCTGTAGAGAGTCTTAAAATTTTATCATTTGGAATGAAATGTAACAGGATAAAATAAGAATAAAATAGAAAAAAAATAAAAATTTATTAATTTACGCAAGTCGTCACCTAACAGCCTCCCCTTCTTAAAACTATCACCGTCCTCGGTGAATATATATTATGTTATATCATTTTATTTGTTTTTTTCTCGTTTTTTTTGTTATACTTTCATCTTATAAGTAAACATTTATGAGTTACATAACATAATTATTTTAAAATAATACTTATAGTAATGTAATAAAGTATTAATTTACAGAATTATTACATTTATTTATTCGGGACTAAGAGTAAGGGAAGGAATGGACTCGTAAATATTACGTCTTCTTCTTCTTCTTGGCCCCTGGTTTTGTGTTGTTAATTACTAGTCTATTAAGTGCATCGAGATTTGCTGACACTCCCATCTCAAGGCATAGTTTATAGTGCCAGTCGTATTTTACCAAGTTGATATTTTCCTGGCATGATGGGCAGATCTTTTTTAATTTCATTTGTGTTTTGCACAGAAGACTGTACACTTCAAGGTGGCATTTGGATATTAAATTTCAACACGATGAACGTGTTACTATTTCACGGCTTTTTTGCGAGTCTTTTTGGGAGTAATTCGCCCCATACATTTTGAGTCCTTTGAGGGCCCTTTTCGTCGATACTTCGTTACAGTACGTAGCGAAGCTTAGGTATAACTGTCTTCCATCGTCGCGTATGACATCTAATGGGTAGTAGTTTAAATGGCTTAAATGGCCAAATGTCATTAACAACCGGGTGTATTCATCCGGATTCATAATGGCCGGTACTTTAGATACTACTTTTCGCGGAAGTGAGTCATTGTCTTCTGGATCGTTATTTATTTTGATCGTGTTTTCTGTTTAAGGTTGTTTTGTGATTACATTTTTTGGCTGCTGAGTTATGCAATACACTACTATCTGGCGCATGTTTTCTGCCCACTCACCGGATCCATACGTTATATGAACGGGAATAATATCTCCCCGTGTTTGTTTTTTGGTTGAAAAATGAATATCTTCTATTGAATATTTGTTTTTGAAAAATTCAATAATATAGTTTGTATTAATAGGTTTTTTTAATAATGACGCTTATTTTGGTCCCGGTACGATTTACTCTTACAAATCGTAATATTGGACTGAGCTCTTCTTCATTAACTTTTTTAAGGGTTTTGACTTCCGTCGCTGACTCTACATTCTTAGTTGGTGCTTCGATGTTTCGTGAAGATGATTTGTCTTCTATTTCAATGGTTGTTGTGTTGTTTAAGGTTGCTGCAGCAACTGCCGCATCACATAGTTGGTAATGTTCGGCCTCGCAGCTGGTGTATGGGGCCGAACATGGCTGTTCTTTTAATGATAACATCGGACCAAATTTGTTAAGTGATGTTTCCAATTGGCGCTTATTAATTGGTTCTTCGGTCATTATGTTTAACCAACGTCCATTTTCCAATATATTGTGGACCTTGACTTGTCTTTTATTTAGCAAGGGGACAGGTGCCGTTGACTTTGCTCAATTCCGCTCATCTGATACATTCGACAATGAGTCGAATAGCTCCTGTAGCGTTGGCGCTGCATTTAGGTTATCAGCCGCTATCGCTGCCTCCCGTGGTAAAAGGAATGCCACTTCGTAACTTGAGTACCCCATAGCACAGGGTTCCCGTTCAATGGACCTCACTATCCCGAAGTTTTCCAGAATTTTTTTCAGCATTAGCCTACTATAATCTCCCTGCAGCAGTATACTAAGCTGGGATCCATCAGCCATTGCTTCTGTGATATTAGCGTTTTGTTTGTCCATTGTGTGTGTAATTCTGCAAGCGTAAATATGATGGATGTTGTGAGGATCACTACTTGATACTGTACATGTATGAGTCTTCTTATAGTGTAATTCGTGTTGTTATTGTTCGTAAGTGATGTATAGAATGCAGATATGAGAATAAAATTAGGTTTATGAAACTATTGGAAAATGGGTAGGGAATACATCGATAGATACAATTATAACTCATCAATATTTGCGTATTTGTAATACAATTAAATAAGTAGTTTTAATACATGCTCAAGCTTAATATTACAAAAGAGGAAAAAAAAAATTTTGACAATAAAGTAACATGCAGCTAAAATAGAATACAACATGCGCTTTTAAATTTAAAGCCTAATTATTATTATTTTATAATTATTATATTTGTTTATTTATATTTACATTTATATATATACATATATATATATTTTTTTTTTGACTAATAATAAACGTACTTCATATAAATCCTAAAGATAAAATTAAACAATAAAGTAAAGTTAAGAAGAAGAAATACGTGACAGAAAAAATTGATTTTACAAAGCTTAAAGTTAAAATATTAGAACTAAGTGACGTGTATTTGACGTAAAAGGTGGGTAGTTGAATGGTAGAGTTCAATTATTAGGTTCATTTTCTGCTACTTTTGATCTTTTCTCGTAGATCAATGGTTTTGGTAAGGATTGACTTCGCTTCTGTAGTTTGTGTACAGCGTTGTCTTCTGCATGTAATCACATGTCTGTGGTAAGTCATTAACTCAACTTGTTGTTGACATAATGGGTGAGTCAATTTTCGGTTTATTTTGTATTTTGTACTCCTTTTAATTGGTTCAGCATATTTCGTGCGATATTCGAGTTCATCGTTCTGCAATGCTAAAATAGCGCTTTTAGGATCCATGTATTTTACATATCCTTGGGATAATCTTCCCCACCGATCTGTAACAGCATAACAATATTCTAGGGTGCCACATTGAGAGAAATGATTAAAAAAATCTTGTTCCCTTTTTGTTTCTTCTATATCCCATGGTAGAAGACACATAAGTCTTTTTGGATCAATGTTTGGTGTGTCATTGTCGTTTCTTGATGGTGTTGGTAAAGAGATCTTTCGTGTTTGACAAATAGTGGATTTCATCTTAAAAGGAGAAAGTGCTTGAACTTCTTCTCCTGTATTTAGTGTTTCATCAGTTACTTTAGTAAATGAATTTCTATTGTATTTGGTGGTTATAGTTCGATGTTCATAACTATGTAAATTCGTAAGTATGTGCATTTCCTTAATATTTCCTTTTTTTTCTAATTGTTCGATAACTTCATGTAAAGGTTGGTTTATGTTGACTCTAGTCTTCATTGTTTTTTTATATTCGGGGTTCATTGTTCTACCTGGAAGAAAAATATCAAATTACTATTGATTTATTAGTCCATATCCAGTTTTTGGGGTGTATGGCGTGGGAGTATCGAATTCCGTGTCTTCATTATAGGTCTAGCTTTAGATGATTCAGGTATTTTTTGTTTTTCTTCAATTTTAACATACAGTTCAGTTGGTTCGTGTTTATTTGGTTCTTGTTTTATGGTTACTCGGGGTTCTGCGTTCAGTGCACGGAAAGACTGAGTTCATTGAAAATCCCCTACTACAATATTTGATCGTTAGAAATACTACACCAACGTTATATTTGTTGCTTACTAACACAAGAATTTTTAGTGTCACCTTAAGTGGTCTTAAATTTCGTGCCAAGTATATAGGTTTTAAGATATCAGTACAAGTATTTAGTGATGGTGGTACGGTTTTTTCCCTTACCAACTGTAACTATGAAAAATAGATGTATTTAGTAGGTGTTTACAACGTACTATAGTGCGCAGAGCAGTTTTTTTTTCTTGCGGTATGCATTTTTAATATACCTGTAGGTACATTAAAAATTATCCATATTCGTTGTAATATTATTTTTATCATAATAAATGTATGTACCAGCGTTAAAAAAATAAGTGACAGTTAATTAGGATACTGGTGCATTGATGAATTGTTAATGTTGTTACTGTAAATATCAAAAGTAACCTCAAAGTGAATCATGCATGACTTTGTTAAAAATATTTTAGTGAGTTGGAAATTACAATGTCTCACTAATATTTTTTCATGAGAGTAAAACTATTCAATTTATACTTATATATTTACATGAGATAATACCGTACTTAGTGTTCATATAAACTTACCTAACTGTAGAAGGAGATTTTACATGGCTAACATACTTGAGCGTAGGTTTTAGACAGACGTGATACGGGAAAAAACCGTACCAAGCTATGAAAAACTCATAACTTAGTATAGTAGAAGATTTTCAATGAACTCGGTCTTTCCGTGAGGTTTTAGACGGACCTGGTATGGGAAAAAACCTCACCAAGCTACTAAAAACTCGTAACTGAATGTAGTAGGGGATTTTTAATGGAAAAGGTCTTTCCGTGTGGGTTGATGGTACGTTTTATAAATTTTTCCGAGATACTACGTTTCATAATCTTCTTGAAACAGCTTCTTGCTTTGCTAATGAGTATTGCTATAATAATAATAATAATAATAGCTTCAATAACATTTCGTATTAAAGAAAAAAGAGAAGTTTGTTTTTCCTCCAACTTTCGGATCCGTATTTTTTCCATTTGATTTATTATATTTTGTACATTTAATTCTCCATCTGTCCATGCTTGTTCATTAAAGTTTGATTCTCGAATCGATTTTATAGCGTGATGGAAGTCATCAGTGTCTTTTAAAGGTTCATGTAGTACTGTTAAGTTTAAGTTTACTTCTACCTGATAGATATATTTGCATTTGAGTGATAATATTATGTTCATTGGTTAAGGTTAATCTGTGAGTTTTTCCCGTACATCCATCATTCATTCGTAGAAGACCTATACCTTTTACTCTTTCTTGTTGGTCCATTTTATTAGAACAGATAATGTTCAATTGTTTTTCATTGGGTGTTGGGAACAACCATGAACTATCAGCTGGTAAATAAATCCATTGGCTTTCGGTTTTCGACGTAAACATAATTTCACAGTATTTGAATACTTCTGGTCCAGGTCCAAATGACATAAGAATTTCACATTCGTTCATAGAATAGGGTTCCTTCAGCGGTTCCATAGCTGAGCATATATAACCATATACCGTCCTATCACATTGGTTAAATGTAACTTCGTTTAGTCGTAAATACGAGTGATGGTCTGCTGCTATTTCTGAGTAAGAATATGATGGTTTTGTGTAGGTAGATCCATTTTGTCTAGATTGGGGTATCATGACTGGATGTAGTCTATAAAGATTGTAAGAGGTTCGATCTACGAGTGGCAAATGTAATATTACCATGGTTCTATTTTCTTGATGTACAACATCTAATTTGCTTAGGGTACTTATTTCTCCAGCATAAAGATTTTCTATTGATGCTTCAAATTCTAGATTACCCGCAAGGTTCTGGACATCCTGGGCTTCTGTTCTAAATATATTTAGAGAAAATAGCTTTGGATGTACTTGACATCTTTGTAAATCATGCAAGATGTCAATCAGATCTTCATGGGAACGAATAATGTGATCTAGGGTAGCCTCAGTTCTTCTAAGGTATGCTGACAAATGAATCAGATATCTGTCAAGAGTAAAATCCTGTCCTAAAGTCAATATATCAGCAACTTGTTTTAAAATATGCTGATGGCGTTTCGTGGTATTGTATAGTTCTTTGAATGCGGCTGCAAAAATATGGCTATTTTGTTCGTACAATTTAATATATTCTTTTTGATTGGTATCCAAATTGTTGATGTTAGTGTTTATAACGTTAATATCATCTTCTGTGACTAAGCCGTAAAGTCCTTTAGCAATGCTCCCAATAATTCCAAAAGGTGTCAGTCTTTTTGCTCGTATGCTGAGGGGTGGAATAATGTTATCTTCCGCATGGATTCCCACAGTATTTATTATGTTCAATAGTGTTGCTGTGAGGTTTGTCAATCGCTTTATTTTTAAACTCAAGAAGTCCATTTCCATATAGCGAGTGCAATTAAAATAACCAAACTGTTCAATACAATATCGAAAAGTTTCGTTTAATCCTTGAGTAGGTGTTTGTTCTAATATGAATTTATTAACATCCAGCCATATCACAATCTTCCAATCGGCTTTCTTAGTTTTTGTTATACCGATATGTTCGTAGTACATTCCAGGGTTTGTTTCAAGTAGTTCTATGCTACAGTTGCCATTAATAGCATAGTTTAAATCTGGGCGACCTTCGAATGCTATTGTCATTAAGACGGCTAATATAATCTGCATCGTTGTGTTTTTTTTTTTTTTCTCTAGAAGACATGTAGAATATGTTTATTACAAGATATTGTTATCGGGAAACTAGTTTAAATTTATCTGTATGTTTGCATATGGTTTCACCATTAATTTTTTTCAAGTAACACATTATTTCCCTTTAAAACTGTTCTAACCTTTATGGGTTCATCATAGAAGCGAACAAATTTATGGGAACGCCTTTCTTTCTTTACCCAAACGTAATCTTCTGGTTTAACATTTAGAGGCTTTAATTTTTTATATCTTGTTTTTGCTTGTACTTTCATCTTTATTTGTTGATTTCCTGCCGCAAATTGCATTTCTTGAAGTCGCCTTCTAAGATCTTGTAAATATAATGGGTATGTTCGTAATCTTTCATCTTTAGGTATCTTCAAGGGCAACCTTGCTACTCTCCCAAATACTAGTTCATAAGGCGTAAAATTTGTAGCTGCATGTACACTCGTGTTATACGTGAAAGCTGCAAATTTTGCTAAGTTGTCCCAGTCATCATATGTTTCAGAGTAAGTTCGTATATAGTCAGCTAGGGCAGCATGACTTCGCTTTAGTGATCCGTTTGTTTGAGGGTGGTATGCTGATGTAGTTAGATGATTGGTTTTGAGGGTTCTCATGAGTTGTTCCAATAAATTAGACATAAATGTAGCATGTCTATCTGACAGAATTGCTCTAGGCGCACTATAAATTAATATTAGATTTTTTACGAGTGCATCGGCAAGAGTGCTTGATTTTAGGTCTGGTACAGAGACTACTATGATATATTTAGTCAAATTACACTGTATGGTCAGCAAATGGCAATTACCATTTGATGTTATTCTTAATTTACCAACGGTATCGCTGGAAACCTTATCGAAAGCTTCAATAGGTGTATCTGTAAGTACCAAGGGTTCTCTTGTTTTTAGTCGTTCAATTTTTTTCTCTTGACACTTGCTGCATTTACGTACATAATTAAGAATATCATTTCTCATACCGGGCCAATAAAACCGTTCTCTTATTTTCCGGTAAGTTTGGTTTATTGCCTTATGTCTTCCGACAGGGCTGTCATGTAATGTTTGTATTATTTCAGTACGTTCTTGGATTTTTGGTAAATCAACCTTACCGTAACAGACAGTAATTTTTATGGGTGTTTTATAAAAAATTGTTTATTACATTTCTGTTATCAATCCAGGTTCTAATTTGTCTGTAAAATCTCCCCTTCTTGAAATTCGGAAGGTTTTAAGATTTCGTCTCAACAATATTTTTTTAAGCAATTTCAAAGCTTTTGTAAGACTTTCTGAAGATACGAAATCGGTCGACATTTCATTAATAACGATTGACAGTATATTATGTCCTCCATAAGGTGTTATAAACATTTGGCCAACTCTGGGTTTCTTCGATTTCAAATAGCTAAAGTCCAGTTCACCTATCGATCTCAACAGCCTTGAGACAGATGTGACTGGTTGACAATCCTTGCTAATAAACTGAACTATATTGTCTCTTTTGTATGTAAGGCAAAATCTGGCAGTAATGACATTTTTTACTCGCTTAGCTTCATTTTCGTTCTTATAATTGTCAGTCCTACTGCTACTATCACTAAGACTTACATACACTTTTCCGTGCTGTTGTTTGTATCGATTGATGGGTTGAAAAGAGTATAAGTCCGATGGTAACATGAAATCAGGTACAATAGTTCGATTCATTGATTTATTTTTAATGCAGTTTATTTGTTTGTTGTTTTCATTTAAGTTATCTGGGGTTTCTTCTGTTATTTGTTGCAAGTCCAGCGCTTTAGATCGTCTGTTTTTTGCAGTAGCAAAAGTTCTCGTTTGCGTCGGTGTGCTAGAACTTAAGGGTGTATTTTCCGGAATACGTAGATTAATTGATAATTTTCCACTTGTCCTATATTTTCTTAAAATTTTTTTCTTCATCGAATAGGGGTTCAAGACCTGTTGTACGTCTTGTTATATCTGCAATTCTTACATCTAATACAGAATCATCAAAATTATCAGGATCATAGGTGTCCATTTCGGTTATTATGTCTTGAATTTCAGGGTCTGGTTTATCTACATCAGAAAATCTAGTAACTGATAAAAAATCGGCCTGTTCGGGCTTATCATCGTTGTTAGACTTGTCCAAATATTCTTATAGGCTTTGGTTAAATCTCTATGTTAACTCTTCTATTTCTTGATAAGTAACTTCATCAGTATAATTTGTCGTAGTTTTAGGTTGGTCTTCAAAAACGTCATCGTTTGAACTTTTGCTAAGTGAAATTGTTGTAACGGAAATTTCAGTATTTGTCATGTCTGAGTCTGAATCAGTATCTGTATTTAAGTCTACTTCTGTTTCAGTCAGTTTCTGCCGTAATCCACTTCGTCTAGGATCATATACTGGTATTTGAGTATCTTCTCTTGACGATTCCTTAGTATCGCTTGGATCATTTTCGGAAAACATACTTGTTCTTGACGATGCACCAAGGTTAATTATATCTTTAACTAGTAATTGTGACATTTCTTCATTTTTGGAACTATTATGTTTTATTTCTGTAGTTTCTAAATTCGTATCGCTAGTGTGTAATGTTGAGGCTATGGATACTGAAAAATTCACTTTTAATGAGCTAGAATCTTTTTAAGTGTTTTTAGTGACATTTCTTAATATATTCGGTTGAGATGTAGATAATTTCTGTGGCTGTGGAAATGTTTTTGTTCGGGTTCTTTGAGCAATCACACTATGATCTAATTTCGGCCGTTCTTTGTTTGTTTTTGAACCAAAGGGTCGTCCAGGACCCTTGATCAATTTAGGTACATCTATTTCTGATTTGGTCATGCTTTTTGGTTTTGTTACTCATATTATTTTTTTCGAGGTTGTTGGCAATGCTTTAGGTTTGATCGTCGTTAATTTGGATGCTCTTACTATTTCTTTCCTCTGACTTGGAAATTCTGTTTTCTTCTTCTCCTCTATTTTTGTTACGATCCATCATCATAACTCTTAGTAATGGTAATCCATTGTTTACATTATTTTCTGCATAAAGAAATGGTCCTACTGGGTTTCTAGATAATCCATCAGCGTTGGTATTGAGTCTTCCTGGTTTGTATTTAAGAGTGTATTCATAACCAGTGAATTTAAATATCCAGCGCATTAAACGCTGACCTGGGTCTTTTCTTGTATGCATCCAATGCAATAGCTCATGATTGGCTACGAGAACGAATTTGTTTCCTAATAAATATGATCGAAAGTGATGCATTGCATATAGTGCGGCTAGACATTCCTTTTCAGTCGTGGAATAATTTATTTCGGCTTTATTTAAAGTTCTTGAAAGGTAAGCGACAGGATGGTCAAACCCATCTTTTTCTTGACTCAATACCGCTCCCATTGCATAGTCAGATGCATCTGTTGTTAACTCGAATGATTTACTAAAGTCGGGGAATTGTGAAATAGGCTCTTGGCATAGGTGATCCTTTAGTATTTGAAAACTCTTTTCCTGCACTTCAGTCCATTCAAATTTTTCTCCCTTTTTTAATAAATCTGATAATGGTTTAGCTATTTTTCGAAAATCTTTAATGAAGCGTCTATAGTATCCTGCTAGTCCTAAAAATTGTCTAATATTTTTCATAGTTTTTAGTTGAAGAAATTCTCTAACGGCTGGTATCTTTTTAGGGTCCGGTTCAATCCCTCGTTGACTCACTATATGCCCAAGAAATATTACTTCTTTTCGCAAAAATTCAACTTTATCTGGTTGAAGTACCATATTCGCTGATCTCAACTGATCGAAAAGTAACCTAACTTTACGGTCGTGATCTACTAGATCTTTTGCGTAAATAATAATATCATCTAAATACACTAGCATTTCAACATTCAGTTAGCCTCACAATATGAGATCCATTAGTCGTTGGAACGTGGCAGGTGCGTTTTTCAGGCCTTCGGGCATTCGTCTATATTGGTAATGTCCATGGGGTGTCGTAAATGCTGTTTTATACTTATCATGTTCATCCATGGTAATTTGTTGGAATCCACTTGCCAAATCGAGAACTGAAATATACACGGCTCCTCCCAACTGGTCCATAATATCTACGATATTAGGCAATGGATATGCATCACCAATGGTCTTTTTATTAAGTTTTCGGAAATCAATTACTACCCTCCCTCTTGGGTTTCCATGGCTATCAGGTTTTTTAGGGACAATCTAAAGAGGTGAATTGTACGGTGATGACGAAGGTTCGATTATTTCATCGTTAAGTTTCTTTGCTACGTGTTCCTCTAAAACTTTTCTATGTACTGGTGGGTGACGATATTGTTTAGTCTTGATAGGGATGTTATTTTCCGTCGGGATTTCGTGCGCTACGAGGTTAGTACACGGTAAAGTGTCTCCTAGTATCAAGAAGATTTCTAAGAATTCAGAAATCAATTGATATATTTGGTCTCGTTTTTCTAAATTTAAATGACCGGTACGCACAAGTCCTTTTAGGTCGTTTATTCTATCTCGCTAATTTTTAACAATTGGTCTCTCATGTTCGCTGCTAGTATCGGGATCAAATTCAGGTGCTATATATTCGAAAGGTAGGATTTCTCTTGGGTCTATTTCAATCGTAATATCATTCTTATTAGTATTTATTGCCATTATATTACATTGACCGTTCTCATTTTTTACTATTCCTTCTCCTCAATATATGTTATCACACCCTACATTTATTCGTGGTTAGTATGCTTCAGTAAAATTAGTATTAATTAAATTAATTCTTACTATTTGACGTGTTCGAGCCTTGATCGTGTATTTAGTTGCTTTACTGGTATTTTTTTGTCCCTCATTAGGGCAATGTTCTACACTAGGAGTATTTTTATTCTGTTTAATGGCATGGGGTTGGAGTATATCTTGGTCGACTAATTCATTATTTTCACTGTATATCCCACTTTTATCAGTTTTGTTATCAGTGGCCTTCATAAGATTTTTACCTCTTTCTGATAAGATTAATTTGTCAAACTCATCCCGTAAATGAAAATCAGCTTTTATGTCTCCAAATTTTTCGTATTTAGGTATATTTGACCTTTCGGGTGGTCCTACGATGTATTCGTCATAAAATTTCTGTTGGTTAATTTTATCCTTAAGGCATTCTGTCTCTTTGTTAGTATCAAGGGTTGTAGCTAAAATGTGATTTTCCTGTGCTTGTTTTTTGAGTTTTATGGTTTATTGTTCTTTTTCATCTCTTTCCAATTGCTCTATTTCCTCAAGAGTTTTTAAAAAAGGGATGGGGTTCATTACGTCATCATCTAGTACTATAGCATCATGATAATATGATTATGTTGCTCGTCGTTCCTTACAAATGTTTTGACCCAATAAACTGCCATCTTTGATCGGAAAATTGTTAGGGATTACATTAAAAATTGTAGGTTTTCCTTGTATGGTCATATACGTTGTTCCTTTAGTTAAAACTGGGTGAGGTGTGATTCCAGTAAGGTTAATAATTTCACTAGTCTCTACTCGTGAATATGGGTGCAACTGATCTAATTTAATCAGATTTGTGGCGGCGCCATTATCGAGCATGAGTGTTATAAAGTGATTTTTCCCTTCTGGGATTGATGACCTTATGCTTGTAGGCTCGTCGTCTACGCCAAGTCCCTGGCAGGTACCAATGTGGACGATTTCAATTCTGTTGCTATTTTGATTACCTGCGCTGAAACATTCTGTGTAGGGGTTAAATTCTGTCTTTGGGGGCTCACCTCCAAACGACGATTGGGGTGAGCTGCCTGAGAGTGTAAATGATGCGGCAAACGGTCGTCTCCTGGTTGGTATTGATTTTGAAAGTTTTGATTCTAATAGTTAGGATTAAAACTTTGTTTATTATAATTATTATTTCGGGGGTACGTATTGTAATTCTGACCTCTGCCTCGGTATCCTTGATTATTACCAGGATTAAAATTAGCATTCCTTGAAGTGTAATAATCATTAGGATTTTCGTTTTTATATCGTCCGAAATTATTCTGATAATAATTAGAGTCTCTTGATTGATTTTGAAAATTCCAATTTCTTCCCTGATTCTGATATCTTTTACAGTAATTCTGTCCATTTTTTTGTTTTTGTTATTGTCTATTATAATTTTGATAATTATTATACTGACTATCAGCGTGATTATTCTCATTGTCGATCTGTTGTTCATTTACTTGAGCCACTTGATGTGACGAGAATGGCTGATCGGGATACCTATTCTGCTGTTGATATGAGTTGTTTAAATTATTTCTAAAGTCACTACGAGGTAGTCCTTGATATCGCGTATCCTGAATTATACCCGCTCTCATTCGGCTCTCCAATCTCAACGCGTAATCGAAGGCGTCGGCTAGAGAAGCAGGTTCTTTCGCATCTACCAGCTGGCTTATTATAGGTGCTAGTCCTTTTATGAACATGTCTAACGCCATGTCTTTTATAGGGGTCATCATATGCGCGTTGTATGTATTGCCTGTATTTTCAATTAAGGTTTTTTTAGCACCGCTTAGCAGTAGGTTTACATAATTATAATATTCACCAACCGATTAGCCTTGTCATTGGCGCCTTTTCTGTAGCTAAGTTTGATGGTAAGCAACGGTTTTTCCTGTTGCATATCTTTTTTTAAATGGCTTATGAATGCTTCGAGGTTTTCAAAATCTTGGCCACTTACGCTTATGCGTGCGGCACCTCGTAGATTCTGCAATACTGCTCTTTTATATAAATCTTTTTGATCATCTCTGACCCAGCTTTTTCCATTTCTAACATCTTGTATATAATCCTTCAGTGGAATATTTTTTTTATCGAATATAGGGATGGATTTAATTGCATGCTAAAATAAGAAGTTGGCATTAAGAGACTCCATTAGCGCTTCGGCTACTGTGATATCGGCATCATCGTTTCCATTGACCATTTTCTTAGTTGTATAATACCTTACGTGCGTTTTTTTTCTTTCTTCTCCCTTTTTTTTTTTCGATTCTTTATGTGTGTAATACCAACAACAACAAAAAATTATACTACTTTGCTCAATGCATGCAAGTGCAATAAGTTTTCTTTAATTTTTATAGGTATACGATAAGTGTACTATGTGTATGCTCAAAAACTAAAGTGAGAGAGTGTAATCGAGCGCGCTTATATGATATCATCTTCTTTAAGCAAGGGAGTATACGGCGCAGGGATTTCTAATGTGGCATGTGTAGCTATATATACAAATTGCACCTAACAGCTTTGTTAGGCGACAACTCTCGTTAAGTATGACTCTGTAAAGAGTCTTAAAATTTTATCATTGGGAATGAAATATAACAGGATAAAATAAGATTAAAATAAAAATTTATTAATTTCCGTAAGTCGTCACCTAGCAGTGAGGATTTCAATCGTACTAAAGAAAATTGTGCTCTTCTGCACACCAACTAAATTTTTGAACTTGAAGACAAATCTTGTAAATCATTTAATTTACCTGTACCGATTGAACTTGACTTACAAAACAGTGATGACGCAGAGGAAGTTGCATTCTGTAAACGTACGTTCGATTTCATATATCGACGTGTGCGTGGAAGACTATCACAGCGTGATGTCACCCCATTTAAAATAACACGGTGTGACGTCACCCTGAAGAAAAAAAAAACCATTAATAGATATAGTAATTAAATAAAACTTTATTTGCATACACATGCTTACAATTTTTTCTCTTTCAAAACCCGTCTGTCTCAAACCTATTCCTTTTTATGTATACGAATCAAAAAACAACTGTATAAGATGTAAAAATTACTTTTCATACATAATTCTAGCTTCTGTATGATAAGATTTTTAGTACAGAATCTTTAAATTTGATTTATGTAAATTATTGTTTTTAAATACGTATACAAAGTAATCACAAAGCTAAACCTATTATGCTAAAGAAAAATGAAAGAATGACATTATTTAGGAAAATTTTATAAATATTCTGATCGTAAATTAATAAATTAAATGAATTGAATAAATTATTTCATAAATTATTTAACTTCAATGATTTTTGACAAAATTGTAACATACTAAAATATTAACATATCATGTCATATGCTATTACCAAATACTGTTGTTTTAATTTTTGTGATAACTTTCAATTTGTTAATTTTTTTTTTCTTTTCAAAAAGTGTACTTCCTTCAATCAAAAATTTCTTCCCAAACAACATTTTCTAATTCCAAATTATTTTCACGTTCAATTTGCATGAATATCCCTTTTTTAGTTTTGCATCTTAATAATAATACGTATAGATGTCTATAAAAAAAGAGGCTTTTTTAAGTATATACCGACTTTATTGAAACTTTGCCCTTGAGATTTGTTGATTGTCATAGCGAATGCCAAAACCAAAGGAAATTGCTTTCTGTAAAGTATAAAAGGTAATGACGAGCTATTATCTGTATTTAAAGTAATTCTCGGTATGAATATTATATTTCCAAGTTTCTCTCCTGCTATAATTTCAGCTTCAATATTATACTTGAATAACTTACTAATCTTTAATCGTGTGCCGTTGCACAAACCGTGTGCTACACAAAATTTTTGAAAAGTTAGGATAAAACTATTTAATAAAGATTAGTTATTTTTACCAACTATTTTCAAACATACATGACTGGTCACATTTTGGTAGTAGTACTGACGCAATGCCAGTCCATGTCATTGACAAAATTCTTTTTCTTTCGATATGAAGTAATAAATTAATGTTTTGTACAAAAAGGTTTTTTCTGATCCTCCAGGACCTTCGATGAAAAAAAAAAATGTTTAACGTCATTACATAAAATTTTAAAAATATTTTTTTGTTCATTGTTTAGCTGAGCATATATGAAATCGAACGTACGTTTACAGAATGTTACTTCCTCTGCGTCATCACTGTTTTGTAAGTCAAGTTCAATCGGTACAGGTAAACTAAATGATTTACATGATTTGTCTTCAAGTTCAAAAATTTCATTGATGTGCAGAAGAGCACAATTTTCTTTATTACGATTGAAATCTTCACAAAAAAAGTTTTGATTATTATTTCAAATTTTATCACCTTGTATATTCTCTGACATTAAAAACCATGCAAAAAATATTTTTAATTCATGAGGAAGCATAACAGTACTAGCTTCTTGGAAAAATCATCAATCTGTTAATCATTCTTGATTAAACCCATGGCAATTGTTGTATTAAATGTTTTATATTTTCTATTTAAATGTTTTACATTTTATATATTTGTGTTTTTGAATCTTCAAATGAAGTTGCTTTATTTTTTCATTTAATATCAATTTAAAAAAAAATCACTTATGATATCTTACAGATACTGTATTTAATCTACCTATTGGAGTATTTTTCATATTTTTGTTATGTTTACGCAAATTTTTAGTTGATTATTAAAAATACAGTTTTCTAAGATTTTAACATACGTTAAAGATTTTGTAAAAGTATTAGTTTTGTTTAACTTGAACCAAGCTGTTAAGAGCATCTGCCATTTCTTTATCATCTTTTTCATTTTATCTGCTTTAATAGTAAATTTTTGTTTATTCTCAAGGTGCACAGCAAGATTAACAACTTTGTGACTCCTACCACAAACTGGATATTCTTGTTATCTTTATGCTGCTTTCATGGGACTCAAATATCTACCATTAACATAGTTTTTTATTTCACCTTGAATTTCATCAGCAGAATTACTTAATCTTTTAATTCCAATAAAAGCCTTATCACCACCTTTATGGATGTAATCGTATATGTATTTTGTGCTTTGAATAGATGCACAATATTCAACATTTATGTGGCACTTCTATTTCAATTTTTTAATTTATTTTATGAGGTGGCAAAAATTCACGAATATTATTTAAAACTTTAACTGGAATTCTGAAAAATTTATGTAAATATTGTCGTCAGACTTATCAACCCCTTTGTAAGTTGCATGATCTATGCTATGGTAAGTTCTCATTTCTCCTGGTAAGTGACTTAAAATTTTGTCGTTTAAAAATTGAGTATATTCATTATGAAAAGTGATAATAACATTATGCATTGAACAATTTTTATTTTTAAAGAAAATTTCAAATGATTTTATTTTTCCTTCTCCAATTTCCAACAAAAATTTTGAAAATTCTGAGTCATTACAGTGAATATCAATATTTATTTACATTATATAAAAAAATGGCTAAAGAAACGATGATTTAATACTTTTGGATATAATTAGACTTCTATTACTGTATTTCAAAACTGGTAGATTTTGACGGAAACCTCCACCTCAAATTATTAACTTATTTCCAAAATGGATGTCTGTATTACATTAATTACACAAAGTTCTGTCGACTATTTCCAATGCTTTTTTTGGGATCATTGAAGCCTTATCTCAAATAATTAAATCTACTGCTTTCAATTTTTCTCTTTCTGGTTCCGATTCGAAAAATGAACTTTCAACAAAATTCAAATCTCAAGGTAAACGAAATGTTCTGTGGCTTGTCATTCCCTTAGAAAGTAAAATAAAGGCAAACCACTCCATGCCATCGATAAAATTTTTTTACCAACCCAAATAAAGTAATGTATAAAGGTTTAGTATAATAATGTTTTTCCTGAACTACCAGGACCGTCAATAAAGATAATTCTATGTTTTTCTTTACATATCGTTTTAAATATTTTCGTTTGATCAGCATTTAATTTACCGTACATATATTTAAAAATTTTCGTACAAAATGTGATTTCTTTGCGATTACCATTTTCTTCTAATTGAATATTCAGAAGAATCGGTATATTAACTAAGTCACAAGATTCATCTTTCAATTCAAAAATTTGATTTATGTGTAACAGAGCACGATTATGTTAATTATCGATAAAATGTTCAGTAAAACGATCTTTATATTTTATCACCTTGTTTATTCTCTGAAATTCAAAACCAAGCGAAACTTTCTGGAATTGATAAGGTAACGAAATAGTACTAGCTTCTTGAAACATATCTTCAATTTGTGAATCATAGTTAATTAATCCCATAGCTATTGCTACATTTTTGAAATTTGTATATCGTTCTCTATTGCATGTTTTTAATTTATCAAACGATATTGCTCCTTTTAATTTATTTAATATCAATTTTAAAAAAAAACTTTCACTATTCTTTAGAGATACAATGTTTAATCTTCCGATTGTAGTATTTTTTTTGACATTCTTTCTTTTCACCCAAATTTTAAGTTGATAATTAAAAATATAGTATTTCGGAATATTAATATATTTTATTAACTTTGCATTATCATCAATTTTGTTCAGTTCATACCAAGCCGTAATCGGTGTTAGCCAATTTTGTATTCTATCTTCAACTAAAAATAAATTAGTTATATCTAACCTTACAATTTTTATTTCGGGGTTGGCGCGCGAAGTGCGCAGAGAGGCGAAGCCCCTCTAGTATATATGTAATCGTTGTACTATATGGGGCAGTCAATTTTCTTCTTTTCTCTCTCTCTCTGTCTCTCTCTCTCTAAGAACGCTGCTAAAAACCCGCGACTTATTATACACGACGTGCCAGTCGAGCTTAACGCTAACGATATTGTTGAACGCATTATTAGTCAAAATCTGCCAGAGAACTCATCAAAAAGCGATTGCGATATGATTAAAGTCGTGTACATGTCTTCGCAGCGTGATAATAAAAAGTTTCGGTCGTGCGTTTTGGAGGTTAACCTGGACCAGCGTAAGGCTCTACTTGCTAAAGCTCGTGTTTATGTTGATTGGAGATCATGCCGTATAGGTGACCACGTCTCTATACTGCAATGTTTTAAATGCCTAAAGTTCGGTCATATAGCAAATGAGTGTAAGAATGAATCGAGTTGCGGTTTTTATGCTGGCCCCCATGCGACGAACTTATGTCAAAGTAAAACTAATTTGCGCTGTAAAAATTGTACTTCGTCGAACATTACAAACAATGTTAATTATTCCGCGTACGATAGGGCTAAGTGTCCGTCTATGCGGAGACAGCTTGACCGCGCAATATTGTTTATAAACTATGGCGACTAGCAATAACTTGTCAAAGTATCTCTGTGTGTCTCACTGCAACGCGCAATCTCTTTATTGTAATTTTGTCGATGTGCGGGATTTTGTCTCATCGTACGGCGTGCATATCATGGGAATTAGCGAGTCATTCTTGAAAGTCCATCATGATTCTACGTAGTGCGATATTCCGCACTATGTTTTGCTGCGCAATGATCGCGTTAATAGAGGTGGTGGAGGTGTTGCCATGTACATACACGATTCTATTAAATCTAAAATTGTTGCGTTCTCGCCTGCTTGGCCTGCCAACGTTGTGAAAGCAGAGTATCTATTCGTTGAATTACAGGTAGGAGCCTATAGGTTTCTTTGTGCATTGGTATACAATCCTCCAAAGGCAGGTTTTTGGTGTGAAACGGCGAAGAAGCTTTACTTAATTGTAATGGCGCATATGACAATATTTTTCTTCTTGGCGACTTGAACATTAAATGGTATTCTAATCTCTCGCCGCGTAACACACTTGCCGATTCTCTGCAAACTTGCAACCTTAAAAGACTACCTTTTGAAGCGACACATCACGAAGGAAACCCTTTCTCCACCATCGATTATTTTTGCCTTGTAGACGACTCACATCTAGCCTTTTATTCGCAGCATTTTTGGCCTAGTATTTCTCGTCACGACATATTATTGGTTTGCTTCACGTATGGTCGTGACTCGACAGCATCCAAAGTAATCACACGGCATTCCTTCAAAAACTTCGACCTAGCACATTTTCATCAGGATTTCATGAACACAGACTTGCAGTCCACTTACTTTTCACTTGACGTTAATGATAAGGTTTCGCTCTACACAAGCAACCTCTTTCGTTTGTATGACGCACATGCACCTCTGCGCACTTTTACTGCTTGTGGTAAGCGCCCAACACCCTGGCTTACATCCGATCTGCGTAAGATAATGAGAGAGCGAAATATTGCGTGTCGTATCTACAATCGGACTCGGAAGGATAGCGATTGGGAGATCCGTAATAGGCTTCGTAACCGTACTAAACTCGCTATACGTCACGCTATTGCAACACATCTTCGTGATAAATTCTTAAGACGTAAATCTTCCCGCGACTTTTGGAACTGCGTTACCGATGCTGGCCTATCGAATAAAATTAATTGTACCGCTACTTTGCCCGCTGATCTCGACACCTTCAATCGGTTGTTCATTGGTGATCCAGTTAGTCTACCTTTGTGTAGCACTGTATCTGCTGTTGAGACCGACAACAATAATAATAAGTTTTATTTTAAACATGTTGAAGCCGCTGATGTTCAAGTTGTTATTAAAAAAGGTCGCTCAAACGCAGTGGGGCCTGATGGTATACCACTTCGGCTACTAAAAGATTGCTTCTTATATATTATTCCAATCTTAATGAACATCTTCAATGCTTCGCTTGATACCAGTACCTTTCCATCCATTTGGAAACAAGCACTAGTGTGACCGCTTCCCAAGATTAAAGCTCCCAAAGTTGCCAAAGACTTTAGACCGATCAGTATTCTAAGCGCGACTTTAAAAATACTTGAAACGCTTGTACATAATCAAGTATCCGAGTATTTATCGCGGTACAAATTGCTCCCTCCACTGCAATACAGCTTCCGGAAATCCCACAGCACCCAGTCGGCAGTTGTCAAGATAGTCGATGACGTCAGGGTAGCTATCGATAGAAAACAAGTGACACTATTAGTGGCTATTGACTTTTTGCGTGCATTCGACGTTGTAAATATTGATTTGTTGTGCAAAAAACTCCTCAACAAGTACGGATTCTCTGATTCAGCTTGTAAGTGGTTCCGATCATATCTTTCTGGTCGGTCACAAGTTGTCGTTTCTCCATCGAATGAACGATCTCAACCGAGAAATAGACATTCAGGTGTACCTCAGGGTTTCGTGCTCGGGCCCTTACTATTCTCGCTGTTTATCAACGATATTGGTTTAGTGCTACGTTATTGTTCGCATCATTTATATCCAGATGACTTCTGTATATACATCAGTGGTGCCTTTGATGACATACCCGATATTGTTCAGCGTGTCAATCAAGATCTGGACAATGTCTTATCTTGGGCAGTATCAAATGGACTTTTGGTCAATAAAGAAAAAACTGGCGCTATGTGGCTTGGGTCACGCAACTTTGTTGATAAACTTTCTTGCGTGATTGTACCAAACATACTGCTTGGTGGCACTCAGATCCACGTTTCCAACACATTGAAGATCTTAGGTATTACGCTTGACTCCACATTAAGTTTCAGAGCGCAGTGTGGCATAACATCTAATAAATGCAACGCTGCTCTTTACCGTTTCCGGAAATGTGGTACATCTTTGCCCTTCGACTGTAAGCTGATGCTGGTCAAATCTTTGGTCATTCCATACTTCGATTATTGCTCGAGTCTGTTTTTCACTTTGTCAAATGAGCTAGAAACGAAACTCTGTAGAAGTATGAATGCCGCAGTTCGATTTGTGACGGGTACTCGGAAGTGGGACCACATCACCCTTGACTACAAGAGGCTTAGGATGTTACCTTATCCTCTTATAGAGTTGAGTATCTCACTCTTACTTCTCTGGCAACTATCTTGCAAACTGGTCAGCCCGAGTACCTTGCGAATCGATTCGAATTTAGATCTTGTGATAGGCCTGGTACTAAGCGTGCCACAGACGTCGATCTAATTGTTCCACGTGCTAGACTGGATTATTTGCGCAACTCATTTTTTGTAGGAAGTGCAAGCGTTTGTAATAATGTTCCCGCAAATGTGCGAAAATTATATTGTCGGCCGTGCTTCAAAGAAGCACTTTATAATCATTATTTGAGTAAGGTCTAGCAAACACTTGTGTTACTTAGTCTTAGTTAACGCCAGTGTTAGTTAATACAGTACTTTTCCTCAGTTACATTATTACAATTGTTAATTTTATTATTGTTATTATTGTCACTGTTGTTATTTATTTATTTTTAAAAATTTTTTTCTTTTTTTTCCTCATTATATGATGCGCTACTATAATTTGGGCACCGCTTTAGCCCCAAATATTACTTATGTAAACAATCACATTGTAACCTTTTGTACTTTGCTTAGGCTATACAGGAACTCGAGTATGTCTCGCTGAGTCCTTAGCCTCTTTAAATAAAAATTCAATTCAATTCAATCCTCTCTCTCTCTATCTCTATTGTACTCATACAGGTACGCCATTTTCATTTTTTTAAAAATATTTTGTGTTTGTAGAATATAATTATTCAACATTAGAAGTAGTATGATTTTTTCATTATTTAAAAAAAATTTCTTCTCTGTAAACAGAATTATTTCAAAATATCAATGTTTAACCATAAAGTTTAATTTCCTCAGGTTCTTCCAATTGTAATTATTTAAACTTGTCTTTAGTAAAGAGCCAACCCAACTAAATTCGCGCACATGCGCAACTATGCACAGTAAACAGGTATCCGAATCCGAAAAGAGACAGAGAGACGGAGAAAGTCATTCACACGAACGTTTGTTGAACTAATATATGTACCTTCGCGTAGGTATACTTATAGGTAGTATAGATACTCTTCGCCGTCTATTATTGTTCTTTCTTGTTCTCGTTGTTTATATGTTTACTGTTTATAATGAACAAAAAAAAATGTAAAGATAATTTGCTTTTTCCTGATTTATATTATTCACTGATCAAAATACATATTTATAAATAAACTGTCTTTTTAATATAAAAATATGAAATAAAAATTATTTAAAGTAAAAAAAATGAATACTTTTCCTACCTCTCGCGTTTTTGAGAAGCCGGTGTGCGCTCGGTAGAAAAAATAGGATTCGCCATATAAGCGCCATTGCTCTGCGGCTACCTTACATCCTTCGGGCCCTGTTTCGCAGGTCCCTCAGGCCGCAAAATAGCCCTGGAGACGATGACACTTATCTGACAAAAACTACTCTTTTCATCATGGACAATCAAATACTACCGAGTTCAATAATATATTCTGTAATGTTTCACATCTGTCGTGGGTCTCGCGACCCACACGTGGTTATTAGCTGAAATTGAAAGCAATTCATAAATTTTTCAACTTTTTTTGCAAAACAATGAATATGTCTATGTCAATGTGCTTTTTTTATAGTTAATAACGTTATTAATAAATGGAATCGTTATCGAAATTTCATTGTTGGCAGTAGTTATTACAATAATGTATTAAATAAAAATGGCTTTATACGTCAATGTTAAAAGATGAAACTTATTGAAATTCAAAGTTTTTTTTAATTATTGAATTTACATCGTAAAAATTGTGTTTGAAAAATCAACTAAAATGTCAAATTTTCAAAATTTTTCTAGTAATTTTAAAACGTCTATACTTTTTTCTGAATACATAGATTAAGAATTGTACAGTACTATTTCTTTTGAAAATTCTGATATTAAAAAAATAATGATACTGTTAACATATTAATTATAAAAAAAGACTAAAAAATGTTTCAAAAAAATTCAGAAAACATCTAAATGATGATAAAAAAAAAAGTTTAGTTTTGAAAGCACAAAGAATAAGAAATTAGTTTTAGAACCTACTTACCGTGGTGAAATGAGTTTTTAATGTAAGAACTGTTCAGCACTGTTATCGAAAGAAGCAAAAAAAAGATTGGCTTGTCATTATGGATAAATTCGTATGAGTCCCTTAAATGAATATGACAAAAATTTAATAAGACCTATTTTATGATAAAATTTTAGAATTCTCATGAGATATCATAACAATCATTTGCATCGTTTATGAGTAACGAGCTAGAACAAAAAGAAAAGTCCATTTATAATATTAAAATTCCAGGTCAAATTTTTCACGTGACTCATAATACTTTAACATCAGATCATGGCAAAGCACTAAAGCATAGTCAGTTGTATATATATACATGAAGATCAATCAGCAATTAAACAAAAAATGATTTTTAGTAAAACAAATAAGTTACTAAGAAAACATATAAAAACTTTGACTTTATTTTTTTTTAATCCTATGGTTAAAAGTTCTTAACATTTACATCAGGTTACAAACATTGAAAAGCTTTTGTTTTTTTTTTACAAAAAAATAAACATGAAAAACACCGATATAATAAACCGTTGACGGCAGAATGTAGTGCAATTATCGTTTCGGACTTGGGATTACCGGAAAATATTGATCTATGCATGTATCCTAAAAAGTTGCTAAGCAATTATTGAAAAAAATTGTTACATTTCGATAATTCAATGGTATATCCTTTATCGTTTCCTGCAGGAGATTTAGGGTGGAGCACTAAGTATCCAAAGAATGTCTTAAACAAAAATAAAAAGCTCACTCTTCTACAATATTATTCATATTGACTATCACATAGACTTAAGGAATTGAGGATTATTGGATAAAATTCTGAATAGTACTTCAAACATATCAAAAATATTAGACAAGAGACAAAATTGGCAATTTTTTTATCTTACCATCAACATATATTTGCAGTCCTGGATACGTGCAACAGAATTACCAAAGTGCAATGGCTATTATGAAAGAATGTGGTAGACCAGACTTGCTTATAACAATTACATGCGATTCAAAATGGAAAGAAATGAAAATAATTTTATCCAAATTTCCAAAAAAATACTACTAATGATATTCCTAACATTACTGTTAGATTATTTCATACAAAGTTGCATTTAATTTTGAATGACATTACACGAAAAAATCTCTTTGGGAGAGTGATAGCCTATGTTTATACTATAGAATTTCAAAAACGTGGTTAACCACATGCGCATCTTCTTATAACACTACATCCTACAAACAAAATAATTTTGCTTGATCAGATTGATGAAATTATAACAGCTAAAATACTCTTAATTAATAAAAATCTTGCAAAATTAATTATTAAACACGTGCTTCACGGTCCTCGCACTAAATAAATTCCATGTTTAAATACAATTAATAACAAGTGTACGAAAAATTTTACTTAACCATTTGCTGATACATCGTTCGAAAAAATGGTTATGCCAAAAATATCAGAACAAATAATGTTTTGGATAATCATATCTACAAACCTGAAAATAAACATGAAATTGACTGTTCGTATGAAAAAATTTTGTTAATAAAGTAAAGATACCATATAAGCGTTAAATATTGTGCATCTATTCAAAGCATAAACTACATAAACGACTACATTCATAAAGGTGGTGGTCGAGCTTTTATTGAAATCAAAATATTAAGTAATTCTGATGATGAAATTCTATACGAAATGAAAAAATATGTTGATAATAATTCTTTAAGTCCCATAGAAGCAGCATAAAGATTACAACAATTTTAAATTTGTGGTAAGAGTCACTAGGTTGTAACTATTCGTACTGAAAATCACTTTAGATACAGGTTATACCTTGTCGTTACCTGTCATACTTTACAGAAAGCAATTTCCTTTAGTCTTTGCATTCGCTGTGATAATTAATACATCTCCGTTGTAAAGTTTTGATAAAGTCGGTGCATACCTAAAAAATCCTTTATTTTCTTCTGGACAACTATCCGTATCGTTATCAAGATGCAAAACCAAAGAAGGGATATTTATGCAAATTAAACGTGAAAATAATTTGGAATTAGAAAATGTTATTTAAGAAAAAATTTTCAATCAATAGAGAATACATTTTTTTAAAAGAAAAAACATTAGTGAATGGAAAGTAATCGCATAAATTATAACAATATTTAGTATTAGTATATGACGAGATACGTTAATGTTTTATTATGTTACAGTTTTGTTAGAAATAATTAAAGTTGAAATTTTGATTCAGGATAACTATTTATAAAAAAATTTTGTAATATAATTATACTTCTAATTTTTTTAGCGAAATTGTTTTATTTTTGTGATTACTTTGTATTCGTATTAACAAAACAATGACTTAAATAAAGCAAATTTTTAGATTCCATACTTAAAATCTCATCTTTTGAAAATTAGAGTTATGTATAGAATAGTAACTTTTACGTATTTAAAGTTGTTTTTTATTTCGTATACATAAAAAGGAATATATTGTAGATAGATGGATTTTTAAAGAAAAAAAACATTATAAGCAAATTCATAGAAATACGAATAAACTATTATTTAATTACTATATCTATTTATCGTTATTTTTTATACCTTTTAATCAAGCATTAGGAAGTTTTGTCTATTCCTGGTTTCATAGGGCTACTAGCAATGACAATCCCGGTTTCTATTTGTTTTTTTACTACTTGAGATTCAATAAATATATGTGATCATATTATGTCATACGATTACACGTATTTATTCAGAACTCAATGTAAGAAAAAAATAATGCGAACAAAAATAATGTCAACGCGCCTCAGATTTTATATTTATTAATATTTATATAAAGTAATAACTATGTTTAATATTTTTTGTACACGTTGATAAGTGTAAAATTGATATTTTTGCCTCCTAGACGGTGTAGAAGAAAAATATAACTATATCTAGCTAAGAGATCGTTCACTGTGAGTTGTAAAAACTGGCGCTTACAATTTCTGGTTACAGCTTGTTTCAGCTTATGTACAGTTTGTGTATACAATAGCCTACCGATGTACTATAGACTAAAATGCTACAAATCTGTAGAGTTATCTTTTTTATTGCAAGGGGTGCTTGATCGGTAAAATATAGTCGTAGGGCTGCAGGGGATCGATAGAGCGGCAGCAGGGGGGCACTTGAAAATGTACGGGGTCGAGGGGGGAGGGGGGGTATTACAAAAAATAAGGGAGGTTCTTATTGAGTCAAAATAACGGTAAAATAACCAGAATTTTCTTTTATTTTGTAGGGGGGGGGGGCTGCGGCGATATCAGCTGAAGGCTTTTAAAATTGTGCGGGATCAACTGTGGGGGGGGGGCATGCGGGGCTCAATGGGTCTTCGGATATTATTTTATTGGGTTAAAATATCATTGATAGTAATCCAATTTTCCCTTATTTCGATGGGGTTTCGAGGCGGTGGTGTAGGATTTGCGGGAGAGCGCGGAGGGTTGGGGTAGTGTAGAAAGCCTGGCTCCTACAACTATGTAGTATAGGAAAGTATACATATCTTTCTCTATATTATATAGTTATTTGTGTGGGGCATTCCACATATCTCCCCACAGCCCCTCCACAGACCCCCGACAAATAAGCTAAAAAGTCGACAGTTTTTACCTTTAAATCGAGATCTCACATTTCTTATTTAAACCCCCACAGCCCTTCCACACATTTTTTCTTGTCTTCCCGCAGACCCCCCACACCATTTTTCTTGTCCCCCAACAGACCCCCCACACTATTTTTCTTGTCTCCCAAAACTTTTCAACACCATTTTTCTTGTCCCCTTACAAAGTTATCTAGTAAGAATGAATTGCCCTATTGACAATAAATACTTATATTATTTAGTTTTAAAAATAATTATTTTCATCCATTTTTCCATACCACTACGAAGGCTAACAGGTAGAATTTATACATATGGATAAAACATAAAATCCATGTTTAATTATGTAATATTGTTTATAAATAATTTATTTAAAACTGTAATATAATGATTATCAAAGTGTTGAAATTCATTAAAAAGTATAAAGTTCTCAGTGCATTCACCTTTTTTTGTGTTACTATTATTTTAAAATAATGTGATATTCATAATTTCTTATACGTACATAAGTGACATGATACAACTCTATGTACAAATTAGAACGTTACATAATTATTAAATGATAATAACCGTGGAAGTATCGCCTAGTAAAAAAGTTAAGTGAATAACCTCTTAAATTTGGCTCTATCATAATCACGAAGAGACAGATTTCCCTGCACTCAATCGTAAATTTGGATGATATTTATAATGATCTACATGTATACTTGTCTTAAGTATGTTATAAATTTAGGCAAGTATTAAATGTATCAATGATTTGTATGTACATTTATATATTTTATCTCAATTTAGAGAACCCGACTGTCTCTTACCTACTGCTTCAACGTATACGTGTTATAAAATAATTATTGTTGTATTTTACTTTTGTAAATCAATACTTTAAAATTTAACTTTATAACGGACATTTAAAGTACGAATAATAATAAAATTGTCCAAATGTTTTGAAAATAGCTATAATAATTTTTTTATAACTCGTATACTGAGCTTTTATATTTTTAAAAATTTTGTTGAAAAAATTAGAGATTTTTTATGCTAAAAAATTTAAAATTAAATTTTATTAACAAAATTCATCATCATAAAAAAATGTACATCATGTCATGTACAGTTGTTAAATGATGAAATATTCGTAAATAACTTTCAATTTATTGCCATAAATATTGCCGATTTATCCATCAAAATCATCAAGTAAAGCCAATAAATTATGTAAAAATCTCTTTCTAAACAACATTTTCTATTTCTGTATTTTTTGCCTTTCTACTGGAATAAATACATTATTTCCGTCATTGTATCTTGATAAAGCCACATATAATTGACCATGTGAAAATAAGGGTTTTTTAAATATAAACCTACATTATAAAAACTTTGACCTTAAGATTTGTTTATTGTCATAGCAAATGCCACAACAATTGGAAGTTGTTGACAATACAAAATAAGAGGTAATGTTGAGGAGTTTCCTGTGTCTAAAGTTATTCTTGGAATAAAGACTCTATTTTCAATTTTTTTTCCAGTTATTATTGTTCCTTCTATATTATTCTATATTATTCTATATTATTCTGTAATAATTTTGTAATTCGTAAACGTGTTCTATTACAGAGTATATCTGATAAACTTAAATTTCTCAGTAACATTACTATTGTACCAATTTTTAGATTTAGTTCATTAGGTGGTAATACTTCACGAATATTGTTCAACATTTCGACAGGAAAATTTCAATCAATATTATCGTCTGATTACTTAACCCCTTTATAAGTTGCGTTGTCTATACTATGTTAAGTTTTAATTCCTCCAGTTAATTTTTTAAGAGTTTTATTATTCAATTAAGAGGTGTACTCGTTATGCAATGTAAGTATAACACTATTCATCGAACAATTGTAGATACTAGAAAATATTTGTGAACATACATTATTTCAGATTCAATTTTTAGGAATGTTAAAGATTTTTATTTTCTCCTTCCCCAATTTCTAAAGATAATTTTGAAAGTCCTTTATCGTTAGAACAAATATTTATTTCTAATTTCAAAATTTAGAATAAGTTCCATGAAAATAAAGATTTAATAGTTTGTTTAGTTATAATTTTTCTACTACCGTTTTTTATCACTGGAAAAATCTGACAAAAATCACCTCCTAAAATAATTAATTTATTTTCAAAATATTTTTCAGTATAACATAAACCTCTTAACGTTCTCTCAACTTTTTACAATGCTTTTTTTGGAATCATTGAAGCGTCATGCCAAAAAGTTAAATCGACTTATCTTAATTTTTTTTTATTTGACTTGAATTCTCAAAAAGCACTCTCTATATTATTGAGATCTAGAGGAGTTTTAAAAGTTCTATAAGTTGCCATACCTTTTGGAAGCCAAATTGATGCTATGCCAGTCCATGCCATTGACATGATTTTTTTATTTTAAGAAATAAAAAATTAAATCAACGTTTTATATAAATAAGTTTTTAAAGAGCGGCGTTGGCTCAGTGGTAAGCGTGCTTGCTACTGATATAACGCTGTTCTAGGGGTCGTGGGTTCGATTCCCGGTGAGTGCAGATTTTTTCAAAAACTGTTTTCACCGGAAAAAGTTCCTATGTAACCCCGGCTGTTTCGGGGCGGGTTTTTCCGTGGAATTTTCCTTCAGAGTAATTCCAGGGTTTTTTCCTTGCTCCACAGGTCTTCGGGCCTGGGTGAATGCGAAACAGTGTTAGGGCCTAATAGGTAGGGATTAGCCAGCCCGATGCCAGGCAGGGATCGCCGGCCTTACCGGCGAGGAGTGGCCCCTGAAACATGGGGCTTCTCCGGGGATGCTAATTAGCCTGGATCCGATGCTTCGGACCCAGGCTACACAGTGGTGAGTTGACCCGATGCACTTCCCCCCGGTGCAGAGAGTGTCAGCTTAACTGACAAGGTGTGTTACACCGGAGATACTTCCACTGTGCCCATGGTATGATTTGTATGGTATCAATTAAAAAGAGAGGATTTAATGGGTGTGGCAATACACCCCCACACATAGGTGGTGAGTGGGTGGCCCCGGCGACTGGGCCAATAGGCTGTCGCGGTAACCCGATATAAAAAAAAAAAAAAAAAAAAAAAAAAAAAAAAAAAAAAAAAAATATATATAAATAAGTTTTTACTAACCCTTCTAGACCATCTATAAAAAAAATTATTTTTTTGTTCGCAAATAGTACGAAATATTTTTTTCTGGTCATTGTTTAAACTTTTATACATCTTGTTAAAAGTTTTTTTTACTGAATCGTACTTCTTTATCTATATTTTCTTTTTTAATTTATAACTTCTTTTGGTGTAGGTGAATTCAAGCATTCACATGATTTATCTTCTGGTCTTAAAATTTGGTCAATATGTTAAAGAGCTAAATCATTTTTGTTAACAGGAAAATCTTCCGTAAAAAATTCTTTGTATGTATTCTAATATTATATTATCTTGATCGTTTTCTGATATTAAAAACCTAGCAAAAATTGTCTTAGTTGACATAAAAACATAACAGCAATTGCTTCTCAAAAAATGCCATCTATTTTTTCATCATTGTCTATTGAATCCAGTATCTTCGAAAGTTCCATGTGTTATTACTTTATGTGTTTCAATATCTTTAAGCGATGTTAAACCAGTTATTTTATTTATAACAAGTTTAGAAAAAATCTTTAATGATCTTTTGGGGACACAATGTTTAATCTACCTATCGTAGTATTTTTTATCACATTTATTGTTTTTTGCCAAATTTTTAATTTATTATAAAAAATGTAGTATTTTGGAATATTCACATACTTTATAGATTTTGCAAAGTCATTGTGTTTATTTAATTAAAAACAAGCTGTTAACTGTGTTTCGTAGTTTTTTATAACAGTTTTAATACTATTTTCTTCGACTACAAGTTTTTGTTTGTTTTCAAGGTGAACAGCTAAATTTAGAACTGTATGACTTCTACCACAAATATAAATTCTTGCAATCTTCAAGCTGCTTTCATTGGACCTACAAATCTAGCATCAACGTAACTAATAATTTCATTAAACATTTTTTCATCTTGGTTTTTAATTTTTGAATTTTGATGTATGCTCTGTCACTACCTTTATATATATAGTCATAAATATATTTTATACTTTGAATAGATGCACAGAATTCAACGTTAATATGACTTGTATATTCCATTAACAAAAGTTTGTTATACCGTACAACCATTGAATTATCTACTAAAATTTAATTCTTTTCCCAAAGTTGAGAAACAAGTTGTTTGGAAAAATTAATTTTTCTTCTATATTAAGGGTAACCATTTATTTGAAATAAAGTCACGAATGTAAAAGATTTTGGAAAATTTTTTGTACATGTTTTATCAATTATTCAAGGACTTTGTTCTGTATGACGTGTAACGAGGCAAAATGGCCTCTATATTTCAAAATGCTCTCGCTGATGCAACGTGCATACAAAGAGCATTAATTTGGCGCTTCTCCGAACTGTTTGTTTTTCGGGAGCTGTATACACGCTGAGAGGAGAAAACGAGGACGCCAACGGACAAACAGTTGAGATGCAGAGACACAGCAACGCCAGCAGAAAAGGACAAGGAAAGTGCGAACGCGACTACCGAGACACAGCAGCTGCTATGTATGAGAGTGACTGCGAGAGGAGATACGTGGCGGTGGCAGTGGCGGTGGCCATTGCTTGAGCAAGAGATTGTGAGTGAGTCGGGAGTAGAGCCTCGAACTGCACGCTTAAGCGCGAGCAGTGAGAGCTTCGGTGACTTGACGGGTTTTCGTGGCGAGAGTTGAGAGAGAGAGAGAGAGAGAGAGAGAGTTTTCGAGAAGGTGCGTTGAGTGTTGAGAGAAGAGAGAGAAGTGTACGTGCGAGACGAGAAGCTGCTGTGTTCTCCCAGGACGACGAGGTCTCCAGGTCGAGGACTACGGCCGCTGAGAGAAGAAGCAGAGAGAGAAGAGTTGAGAGAGAGAGAGAAGAGAAACGGTGAAGCCGCAGGACGAACGACCCGCTCGAGGACACCGGACGACATCACGCCGGGTTAGACTCGCGGACGTTTTGACCAGGAGGTGAGGCTAGAGAGAGAGAGAGAGAGAGAGTGAGAGAGTAAGATATTGAGAGAGAGAGAAGTAGTGTGTAGCGTAGACCGTGCGAGAGAAAGATTGTAGTGTAGACAGTGAGAGAGAGAGAGAGAGAGTTTGGGTTGACGAGACGAGGTTTACGAGAGACCGCGAGGTGCATGGGAGGGCCGCCATTGTTCGTGCGTGTTGTCGTGTATTAAGATAGTCAAGATAGATAGTAGAGTAAAGAGAGAGTGAGAGAAAGAGTGTATAGTCGAGCAGAGAGAGAGAGAGAGAGCGAAAGAGTGTATAGCAGTGTGAGAGATTGGGAACGGAGTGTGAGTGTGTGCGTAGTAGTGTGGGTCGAGGACGAGCAGGAGCCCCTCCTGGTCTTGGACCAGCAGGACGTGGTGGACGAGCGCTCGCGGCTCGCAGGTTGTGAGGCGGAGTTGCTGTTGCGCCGTCCAGAGGTCGTAGTGAAGCATTGTGTCGTGTATTGTGAAGAGTGGGAGACTGTGTATTAGTGTTAAGTGTTTAATAAAAGAAACAGTGAAAGGTATTTGTTGTGTGTAAATTAATAGATCTTTCTGTAGAACGGGAGAACTCCCGCGCCTATCCCCCTTTTTCAGGAGCAGAAACCCAAGAGGTGAGAGGGACAACGGTGACGAACGCGATCGAGATTTGCTAACGCTGCGTCGGCGCCTCGTTTTATTTCAGGTCAAGAAGCAGTGTTACAGATGTCCATAAAGCATGTGTTTAATCAATAATTTTGTGAGCTTTGTATTACCAAAAGGAATTTCAGCTAAAATAATTGCATCAATTTGTCAAGGTGTAACAATTTTTTTATCAGGATGGAAAGTTATTTAAATATGTGCATGAGGTAGACCACGTTTCTGAAATTCGATGATATAGAGTTATGCTAATACTTTACTGAATATATTGTTTTTAGTAATGTCATCCAAAACTGACATTGATTTCAAGTAAAATAGTCCAACAGTTAAGTTTGGAATATCATTTGGTGTTGTATTTTTAGGAAATTTTAATTAAATCAAATTTAATTCCTTTCGTTTAGGATTGCATGTTACAGTTATGAATTAATCTCGTCTACCACATTTACTCATTATAGACAGTGCATCTTGATAATGATTTTGCATATATCTTGGACTCAGAATAAATAAAAATTTTGTAGTGTCAGCCGTACCCCGTGTACTAATAGATTAAAATTTATTTTATTTGGTCTGTAAAACAGTCTGTAGAAATAATGTTGTAACATAGTTTTCCGCTCTTATTTAAGCAATTTTTAAAATAACCAGTGCTGCATACTAAATCTCCTAAGGGAAAAAGTAATGGAATTACCATGGGATCGATAAAATAAGACAGTTTATTTAAAAATGTTTCTATAGTATAATTATCGGGTAATTCTTTCGGGTATACACAAAGATCAAAACTTTTTTGTAGTCTAGAGTCTGAAACTACAAAAGCACCGCATTCTGCTGTCAATGGTTTATTGTGTGTACGTTTGTGCTGGCCAGTTAAAAAAAAAAAAAATCATTTTATAATTTGGTAGTTTTTCTACGTTCGTGATTTGATGTAAATGTTTGTACTTTTTTGCTATTAGATTATCTTTCATAACTTTTGTCAAAGTTTCGATATGTTTTTTAAGAATCTTACTATTATTTAGAGATTTTAACCTTAGATCAATAATAACTTTATCATATGTACATACATATACATATATAGCTGACTTTTTTTTGTTTTTAATTAAGATCAGAATTTAATGTTTTTTGCGTAACATAAAAAACTTGTCCTTGAATGTAAATATTACATATACCTTTTTCTTTTTGTTCTATTCCTCTAGTTATCAAAGATGCAATACTGAATACATTATTGTAGTACCTGATAAGCATTCTAAAATTATCATCATGAAGTAAAAGTTCTTTTAATTCTAAATTATATTAACTCAACGGACTTAGATGAACTTTTACATTATGACAACACGTTGATTTTTTTTTCTTCTGGCCAAAATACTGCTAAAGAATACATGCACTTTCTACTCATTTTACCATAAAACGCAGTATTAACTAATAAATCATTATTTTTATTAAGAGTACTACCTAAAAATTAATTTAAATTTTCATTATTTAATATATTCTTACTTTTTTTATATTCAGATTTATTTTTTATTTTTTTTTTTATTCAATAAATATAAGATTTCGTAGTTTTTTTTTGATACTAGTATTTTTATGAGACAATAACTCAAATGTACCTGAATCCACACTTTCTGAGAAATAAATGTTCAATTTTAAATCATTTGGACAATAACCAAATATAATACGTTCATAGAGTTCTGAATAACAATTGTAATGTGTAGGTTTATTACATACACCAAACTTTATATTTCAATTGACGTAAAATAAGTCCCTGAGTTATTGATTATTTCAAAATAATTTTCTGATTTCTTTACAATTGGAAATATTCATTTCCAACAATAAAATCAACATAAGAGTTCTGTTTTTTTCATGACGTTTTCAACTATCATTAATCTTGTTCTAGAATAAAAGTAGTCTTTATTATACAAAAAAAGAAAAAAAATATGTGCATAAAAATTTCAATTATTTATTTCTGTACATGGTAAGGAATACTGAAATAAATAAATTGTTACATTTTCAGTTTTTTAATATTCTTAAAAAGTGAGATAAAAGTAGTACAGATGAATTTCGAGTAATTAAAGATTTACAGAAGAAACTTTTAAACTCTTACGCCAGTGGTTGGCGTGCGAAGCGCGCAGGTGGGCGGAGCCTCACTAGTATATATAAATAGTACATTCCCTTAAACGCTTCGCATGTCATCCCCCTATTAATGAATCATAATCCTTGACATAAGTTTTGAGGTCTGAGGCAAAAGGTTTTAAATTAAAAAAAAAAATTTAATTTTAACTTAAAATTTGTATATGTAATGATAATAATTATAACATAAAAAGATTTAATAATTACCTTTTGTTACGTATGGTTATTAAAAAAAAATCAGCTTTAGTGTGCCTGTGGTAAACAGTAAAAGTTTCATAATAAATATGAATGAGAAATTATTATTAAATAAAAAAATTTACATAAATATTTTAGTATATTAATGGGTGAAAATAGATATTTAATCTTCCGTATAAAATAGTTAAAACTGTACTTTTAAAGAAGTAAAAAAATTATGTATGATAAATTACTATAATGGTTAATAATTAAATATTTACATGCTATCAAAATTCTTCATTTATAATTTAAGGAACTTCTTTTTAATGCTTTTTTAACGCATTTTGTCTTGAACACTTTCCTCCACAATGTTTATAAATGACATTGTGCTCTGGATTATAGATGTGTAAATGTCTACTCAAATGTGTCTCTCTTGTAAATTGTGGGTCATAGATTAAATAACATATAATTTTACCGTACGTATTCTCTCTCGCGTGGCGTACGTAATGATTTTTTTTTTTTTTTTCATCTACATAGCATACACTACATTCAAAAAATTAGTCATGTTTTTTCTTATAAATTTTCAATTTTTCTGTAGTTCCAAAAACATATAGACAATATTTACACTTAAGTAAACTCATTGACCTAAAATTCTTAAGCAAACAAATAAAATTCAGAACTTTTGTTTGCTCAATATGTTTGTAATATATTTGTACCTTTTTGTAATTTTCATTTTTTTTCCACCGGAATTTTTAAACGGTGTTTTTTGAACCTATTTAATATTATATCAGAAAAATTTAACAGCACATTAACAATACTTTGAAAAAAATAGTAAATTATTATTCTAAAAATACATAAATTTTTTTTTTAAATTACTTCAATTCCAGAAACTGATAAATTTTTAAAATTTTGATTAAGCTTTGACCTTAAATATACTTATTATGCTCGATAGCATATAGCTATGCGTGTGTGCGCCCCCGCTGGCTTGGGCCCAAAAAAGGAATATAAAAAAGAAGTGATAGGGAAGGAAAAGCGAAGCAAGATAGTAAAGGAGAGATTAGCTAGAGACGCGAAAGCGAAAGGACTAGGCCCGCGAGACTAGAATAATAAAGTATAAGTATAATAAAGTATGAGTTAACCACAAGTCGGGCTTTTATTTATTCCCGCACCGAGAAATCCACCTAACAGCTGGTGTTAGAAGTGGAAAACAGACAAAACTTTCTACGGTCTGTTGCGCGTTCGGAAACCACCTTGTCTCGTGAAACAAAAGAAAAAAAAAATTTCTATTAATAAACGTGATAAAATATATATATAAAAAGGAATATATCGCTCATCGCAAAGTGAAAATATAGTGTGAGTACCAGACGCCAAAATCAGTGGTCCAACCGTCACAACACAAGAAATCTGGAGAAAGCGGAGAAAAAAGGGAGAAATAATCGATAGAAAAATTAATCAACACTGATCCCAGACCAGTACAACAATAAGAGAAGAAACTGAATATCAAGCCAGCAGACCAATTTACCAGAATACTAGAGGCAACTGCTTATTACTGAAGTTAGGGAAATACAGACAAAAAGCAAACATGGTACGCCGAGCCTGGACAGCAGCCATAGAAGAGACGCGGGATACAATGGAAAAATTGAAGGCAGGTCAATTCACAGGAGGATCAAAGACCAACTCATGGATATACACAAGATAATTATTATACTAACCATCGTAACAGGAATCTGGTGAGTAAAATTTCATTGTTCTTATATACTATACTCATAACTCCCGAGGTAAATACGTGCCCAGAGGATAGTTTCTGTATGTCGATATTATTACTTAATCAGAAAATTTAAGGACGTTAGTTGTAACACATAATTGCATGCTCAAACGTATACCTAACATACAAGCGACAAACACCTTATACAAAAGAAAAGAATTTTTTAACTAAAAAAAAATAAAAGAAGTAGTTAACTTAGAGCAAAAATGGGAAAAGGCTATTGACTAACACTAATTAAAAGTGTGCATATCTATAAAGTGAACCCAAGTACACAATAACAACAGTGTCTAACAAAACTAAACATAAAAGAAACAAACACACAAGACAAACTACAGGAAAAAAAAACTAGACGTCAACATTGTGAGTGACACAGAAGCAAACGATACACTGAGAGAAGGAGTACAGGAAGTCGGGAGGTGCACGGACGTACACGAAATAGGACCAAATAAGACGTAGACGACAAGGAGATAAAATTTAACGGAGAAGATGACCCAGAAGCATGGGCAGAGTGGCAGAAAGCCTGCAAGAAACAGAAGCTTTTTATGATAATAATGCTAAGAAAATTAACGGCAAACATAAGACGCAGACAGTTATCTCACAGGCGAGAAATAACACAAGAGCACGAAAATACCACGACTAACACAAATCGACCATTTACTAATCAATCCAGCGACAAAGCGCAAGTCAAACTTTACTTAGACCTACTTGATATCATAACAAAAGCAGCTACACAGGCTGTACAACACTATACAAATCAAACAGCACCTACATTTACTCAATTAAGACATCCACTGTTACGACAGACTTGCAAAGAGGCTACACAGCGACAGACACAAACGCGAATCCCAGTAGTTCAAGGCTAACAAGTAATCGGGAACGATAGCGTTACTCACGATACAAGCCACGACAATAATAACTATAAACAAAATACTACGGCACAACCTCAACCTGCAGAAGAGTTCAGGCCAGATTGAGCAAATAAAAATTACTTAAATACCCAAGACTAATTTACAGAACCCCCGTATTATACAGAAAATTTTAATTATAAACGCCCAATTTAGTACACATTGTCGCCACTAAATCACTTAGCAAAAAACGTGCCAATATTTACGGGCGAACTGGTTACGTTACCTCTATTCAGACAAATAGTAAAAATAGTCTCACGGACTGTTTGCCCTTTGAATGAAAAATTTTTTATACGTTCACTGGCAAATAAATTTCAAGACAAGGCAGTCGAATTCATACCACGCCTACCACAGTCCTCTTCCATAGACGAATTCTTAGTAGAACTAAAAAACAGATACAGCAGCATCGGTAGCGTTGAAACATTATTGGCAAAATTAAGAGTTATCAAACAATACAGAGGCGAACTAGTAAAAGAATACAGCAACCGGATGCAGAAAACGTACGATAAAATAATAACCTTATACGACTTGGACATGACACTACTCTCTAGTCAATGACAGGCGTTGAAAGAGAGCACTGAAAATGAAACCATAAAGCAATACACATACGGAATACAATCACCTTATAACTACAGAGTAACATCCCTTAATCCAAAAACAATGATTGAAGCTATTGTAGCCGCTTTGAAAATGGAAAGCGATCTTAGCATACGCGAAATAATGCCAGCACGAATCGAGGCTCAAGTATGTCTAGCAAGAACAGAGGGGGGAGATACAAATGACCATGTGCGCAACCACGAGCAGGAAGAAGCACGTGACATGACAGATAAAAATAGAACAACTGAGGACTAACAATTTCGCTCGTATTGCAATGAATACGGGAAACATGCTACAAAATTATGCATGAAACTGGTAGCAGACGCAACAAAGATTACGATTCAAAACCCAGATATAAAAGCGAGTAGAATATCAACGTTAGTAACACAGAATGTGCAAAATGTAAGGAATAAAAATTGCGTTTACTGTAAACACAAACGACACGATACAAGCGAATCTCGCCTATTAGTGAGAGACGCAGAAAGTGTAAAATTAAATCGGAGGGACGGGTACGGACAATACAACAACGATAGTCCAAATTATACAAAAAGAAATTTTAACTACCTGAATGGTTATAATTAATATTTTTGTACGGATAATTGATACAACAACGATTATAGAAAGGACCCCTATATTAATGCGGGTTACAACGGAAATAATAACTACATTAGGAATGCTGATTATTCAAGAAGTAAAAATAACGGTTACAACAACCTAAATGGTAACTACAATAAGCATAGAGGTTATTATAACTATAATTGAAATTATAATAGAGGTGAGAATTATAACGACAAAGGACCCCTAAATAAAACAAATTATGCACCTGATAAAAAAATATTTTCTTATCCTACGGAGCATTTAAACTTTAAGGACGTTCGTCCTGATCGTTAAGTGCCGAGCGTACCCTAATAATAGAAAAAGAGACAGAGCGCACGCGGAAGAATAAGAGAGAGGCAGCCAATGGAGGGATGAAGCCAACAGAGTCAGGCAAAATACACATCGGAAAAACAAACCCCAAGTAGGCTCCTCAAATGGCTAAAAATGTTCGAGAAGAAGGAAGATTTGAAATAAAACTTATGACCAAAAGCCCTGTAGTTGACGAAAAAAACATCAATGAAAACATGAACCTACATCTCTACAAGGTAAATTTATCGAGTACTGTAAGCACATCACATTCAGTAATATTAAGCAGCAATTAGATGCAATCACATAGCGTAAAATTTTGCACGGATCCTGGTGCCGAAGTATCAATTATAAAAGATAGCTGTCTCACTATAGACACGCGTATAGAGAGCAGAGAAAAAGTCCTAATAATTGGCGTCACATACAAAGCACGCTGCACTTTAGGGACGACTAAAATACCTTTTTAATGTTATCATAATTACTCTGCATATAGCTACAGACACCTTTCCGATAGAGATAAAAGACATTATTGTCTAGGTCGCTTTTAAGTTGTATAATGGCCTCATAAGTGCCAAAAAAAGTTATTTAAAATGAAAAGGCATCAGAATCCCTTTACAAAAACCTGAATATTTTAAAATCCTTTCAAAGTCAAGAAAAATAATATTTGCGTGCACAAATGATAAAAGCAGCCAAATACAAGTCGGCTGGGTCCCTCTACGAAATATAAAGGTGGGAGTTTTAATCGATAATTTTATAGGAGAAAGTAAAAATACTAAAAAATATGTAGGGATGATAAATATAACACATAAACAAATTGAGTTACCAATACCAGAGGTAAATGTTTTTTAATTCGGAATCAGACAATGGGCAGAACTGTTTAGAATCGCTAGGGACAACGCTGAAGGTTTAAACGAAGCCATCATCGGGCTGTTCAATATTAAAAATTCAGACGAAAATATAAAAGATAATAAAGATACAAGAGATAACAACGTTAAAAATCCTGGAGACAACAAAAAATTAGATACAGTGGCACAAGTAAGCAAAATAATGTAAATCGTCGATACATCCGGCTGCAACACGGAAAAATAAGGCCACATTCGAGATCTCATAAAATACAATCCTTTCGTATTTGGCCTCAACAGCGAGCCACTAAAGGCTACAAACTTACTTAAGCATAGAATAACATCGTTCATAGAAAAAACAATTGCTGCAAAAAGAGTACGGTATCCAATGAAACTAAAGTAACAGATGCAGGTAGAAATAGACGAGCTATTGTAGCAACAAATAATCGAACCATCGACAATAACATACAACTCAAATA